>NC_136016.1:17237175-17272175 GCF_048128805.1 Centroberyx gerrardi
AGTAGTAGTAGTAGTATTTTATTCAGTCATCACACAATACAATAAGTATAAAGAGTATATACAATATACAATCTAATATACAATAACTATAAGCAGTCTAGACAGTATAAACAAAATCAACAATCTATGTATTAAGTAGTGACTGAAAAGGCACAGGCAGAAGCATAATGCTTCTATAGGCTATACCTATCCTACATTCTTATCAATTTAAGCAACCCTCCAGAAATAAAAAATAATGATAAAATAAAATTCATTCACACTTGTAACCCTCAAAAATAGCTTTATAAACCATTCTTTTGAAAACCAAAAGCGAGTTACACATTCTTAAATTTATATTAACATTGTTCCATAATTGAACCCCAACAATAGAAATACATCTCCTTTTAATCCCTTTTTTAGCTTTTTGTACGGTAAACTTACAAACATCTCTCAAATCTTATTTGCACTCCTGCATTAAAAAAAAACCTTTGTACACAGTCTGGGAGTGACTTTGTTTTAGCTCTGAACATTATTTGCATTATTTTATAATATACCAAATCATTAAATTTCATAGCATGGGGTTTTATAAACAGTGGATTAGTGTGATCATAGTAACCAGCCTTATTAATAATACGTATGGCTCGTTTTTGTAGTAAGACTATTGAGTTTATAGTCGTTTTAAAGGTTGACCCCCACAATTCCACACAGTAAGATATGTAAGGAAGTATAAGTGAGCAGTAAATTATATACAAGGCCAGGTGACAATAATTGTAACAGGTGATTTTGATCATGTGACAGGTGACTGTAATTAGCCATAAACCAAGGAGCTGTGTTGTGCTAATCGACCCTTTTGGTAGGAATGCATGTTACATTGAGAGAATATTACTGTACATATTCGCTATAGTTGTGATACCAGATGGAATGGGAATGTAGGATTTTTAAGGGATTATAATCAAAAGAAAAGCTGATGGGAAAGAGAGAGAGAGAGAGAGAGAGAGAGAGAAGAGGGGCTGATAGCTAAAGGAGGAAAGGCGTAAAAGGATGAGGGAGAAAAATGGAGGAGAAAGGAAGGAAGGAAAGAGAAGGAGCCAATAAAAAAGGATGTGGTCTCGGTCGCAGGGAGAAGCAGGGAGGGAGCGTCAATGCTGCGTGAGAAAAAGAGAGGACCACACACACACACACACACACACACACACACACATTCACACACACAGGGAAAGGGAGATTATCCTGGGGCTGATTCGCAGGGCCCTTTGCTGATGAGTCATAAAGAGGTTGGCAGTGTTCATCAGTATATATGTGTGTGTGTGTGTGTGTGTGTGTGTATGTGTGTGTGTGTGTGTGTGTGTGTGTGTGTGTGTGTCTGTTTCTTTAGTGGGTGCTTATCATTCTATGAGGATATGAGTGATTCTTCCATTGTGCTCCGATATGATGGCATTCATTTTTACTGTGAATAACCCCAATTGTGTGTGTGTGTGTGTGTGTGTGTGTGTGTGTGTGTCAGAGGGAGAATGTTCCTGCCTGACTAATCCCAGTGGGGAACACTGGTGAGGGCTGCTACAGTAATTACAGGGGGAAGCTTTCTTCAACTGTCTGTCTCACTTTCTCTGTCTCTCTCTGTTTCTCAGCCTCTCTCTTGTCAAATGAACTGTAGAGCGGAATGGTGTATCAAAGTGTCTGTGGATTGATTGCTAGGATTTGTTACAAGTGTGTGTGTGTGTGTGTGTGTGTGTGTGTGTGTGTGTGTGTGGTGTCATCAGACAATGCTTCAGTTCAAAGCACAGGGTGAGGTGGTGAATATTTAATGTCACTCTCCAATGTGTCGGATGTTGCCATCGATTTCACACTCATGGCGACTACATGTACGCCCTTGTGTGCACTCACACACACGCTCTCTCTCTGTCTCACACACACACACACACACTCACACACGCACACACACAATAGTGTAGGGTCACTTCATAAAACTCACAATTGGGTATACGTTTTTGTTACAGCAGGGGAGAAAGGCAGTTGCTGCTGGTGCTTTTTTCTGTATATTTGGTGAAATAAACATGCTTATTATCCAATTTTAGCACTTTTACTTTTCAGATATAGAATTATCTAATCATTAATAGTTAGGTTTCATATGGGGTGAAAATGACGTCACAGTTAATTCACATCTGTTATGGTAGCAATCGCTCTGAAATAGATATTTAAATAAATCACATTGTCAGAGGTGCCCATTGATTTGAACTTGTCACTTTTCATGTGTCTGTTAGCTGCTTTATGTATTGACACACCTCACCTCTTGATTCTGATAGATTATTGATTGTCAGTGCAAAATCAAATTGCTGTGGCAATACCCAAGTGGCCTAAACCCTGACTGAAATGAGCTACCTTACACAGTGTGTCGTGAGCTGATTTGAATAAATGTCATGAATAATAATTTGTTTAACCACTATTGAAGTATTTAGAATTTACATATTTAGAACTTCTGCTGACTCTGTTCTGCTTGATGTGTCCGTGGATGACCTCATATCCATCTTCAGCTCAGTGGAAACGCATTCTGAAGCCAACTATTGTATTCCCAGGCGGATGTTCCCGAAGCGAGTGTGTTTTGTGTTCAAATGAAAATGGCCCTAGAAAAACAGCAGTATATGATTTATTCATTAGCCAAAACCATTTTAGAGCCAAATGCAGTCTAAATGCAGAAAGAAGCCGGAGCTGTCAATAGTTTGAGTTCAGCTCTTCCTCGCTGTGGTGGTAAATTCCCCTCAGAGGCTCGGTGTTCGCTCCACTGCTGCCGTGTCCTTTTTTCGTCAAGACTCTCTCTCTCTTTCTCACTGTCGCTGTCTCAGTTCTCTTGACTCAACTCCCTCTCTCTCTCTTTCTCTCGCACTCTTACTCTTTCTCTCTTCTTTCTTTATCTCCCTGGCTATTACTGTAAGCACAGACAGCCCCCATTTATCAAGCAGTTTTCTTTTTCTTTTTTATTCGTTTTCTAGAAAAGGTGTGGAAGGTGGTTTGCACAAGCATTGGGGCATTTTTCAAAGTTTTTGGAAATTAGATTTGTAGGTAAATTTTATATTTTAACTCAATAGCCTGCATAGATATAGGACGATTTCCTCTAGGTACAAAGCAGGGAGTGCAGACATTCTAAAATATTTTTAACAAGATGGGCAAAGATGCATGCATATTAGTAGAGTGTACAGGCAGGTTTTCTACCTGCACTGCAGAAATTATCACTGCAACTGCGTTTAAGGTGACTGCAGTGTGCAGTCTGATTAAAAACACAGCATAATATCTGTTATTCCTAGGTGCCGCAAACGGAAATGTCCACCAATCGCAGCAGTTTCACGCATTCACACTGTTATGTTAATACATGTTCAGAATCATAATCAACTTAATCTCCAGCTGTGATAAATGAACAGGAATTTGTCATGGTAACATTGGTGCATAGACATTTCAACAACAAAGTATTATTTTAGCTCCATTTTACTAAATATACAGTCAACATAGCATCAGATTGACAAATGACACCCATTATGGGACTGAAAATGGTGCTTCTCTGTCTGATATACACATGACACACACAAAACACATATATATACAATGGTGCATTATTATTGGAATATTTCCACATAATTTGTCTATCTATCTTTTTGTCATTTTTTGTCTCTCTGCCTTCACTCTCTCTCCCTAGGGCTTGTGCTCTTAATATTACTATGCCTTCTGGGCAATGTAGTCAGACCATGTTGTCTCCCAGATCAATTTGTGGTTGGGGGAGTGTGTGTGTGTGTGTGTGTGTGTGTGTGTGTGTGTGTGTGTGGAGGGGGGGTGGGTGGGGGGGTTGCTGAGACAAGACAGAGAGGGAGAGAATGAAGAGAATTAAGATTGAGAGGGAGGGAGAGGGGAGAGTCAGATCAATAAGCTGAACTCTTCAGCAGGGGAGCCTGCAAAGCTCACACAGCCCACACCTTTCACACAATATAAACTCCACTGTGGGATCACAATAGAGCAAATGCAAGCACACACACACACGCACACACACACACATGCCGACACACAGGCACAAACACTGTCTCAGTCTCAGCACCGATGCTGCCGAGACACATTCCTGTACCTTTGTTGTTTCAGATTCGGATGACATACAAATATTCTTTATTTTCTGATTTTAATGTAATTACATGCTTATATTCATCACCTCATTGGATCATTGCTGGAATTTCTATTTTGGTCCTGTGTATCTTAATGGGCAGAGCAAGGCACTAACACTGCCAGGGTTATAGCTGCATTCCCACTGGAGCCACTCATGCTAAAAGTGTATATACCCATGGTGCTTTAAGGGGTTTTGGGTAAAAATGTCAACTAAATGGCATATTTTATGCTATGCTACGTTACATTCATTTGACTTTGATTGCTGCAGAAGTGAGCAACCCTGGCTGTGCTGATCTGGATCTAATGCCCATAGCTGTGCAGGGCTAAGTCCTGGTGATGCTGATCAAGGAGGTGTGAGCTGACCAGTCGTTTTAGATCATCATTCCTGTTACAAGCTGTATAGGCCCATCTGTGCTGGCTTGAATCCCAGATGAGCTCCAAGATAAATACTGCACTTGGTGCCACTGCACCTGCAATCCACTTGCAGTTTTTTTTTTTTTTTTTGGTCATATCTGCTTATCCTTATCACTAAATATAAAAATGGTAACATGAGAAGAAAATTGCTGTGGAAAGTCAGATTATTTCTTCAGTTTCGGGTCCTGGTTGCTTTAGGATGCCTGCTGCAACTGTGAGTGCATATATACAGTATATATATATGCCTCTATTTCACACTTGGGCTTTGCTGTGTATCCTCTCAAGTGAGCATGATGTACAAGTCAGACAATTTAGAGGCTAGCCCCCGGCTGTTTGAATAGAGGAAAAAGAGGGAGAAGGAGGGAGAGGGATGGAGAGAGGGAGGGAGAGGAAGACAGCTATGGGGGGATGGAGAGGTAAACAGAGGATGCAACAGAGATGTGGACAATGAAAGTAGAAATGGATAGAAAATGGGAGACAAGGAGATCAGGGAGAGATAGAGCGTTTCTTAAATGGGTGAAAAAGAGTGAAAAGAGGCGGCGGACAGATAGAGGAATGCCTGCATGTATGATGTCTGAGTGTGTGGGAGGGAGACACACATACACACACTCACTAATGAGCTCTTCACACTTGAAAGCCGCTCATCACTCCCCCTTCTCCCTCTATACCTCCTTCTTTCCCTCCCTCCCTTCTTTCTCTCGCTCCCTTATTCCCTCCATCCCTCTGTTGCTGCCCCCCACCCCCCACCCCCGACCCCTTCCCATCATCCTTATAATATTCCATCCCTCCTCCCTGCACTGTTCTTACCGATCAATTGTTTTTATTTAGAGTGTAGTTCCTGCAGATAAATGCATGAGGCCACCGGCCGGTCATGACCGAGCGTCTCTGCTTGCTTTTCGTTATTGATGAAATTAGAGTTAAAGAGAGAGATACCCCTCTACACACACACACACACACACACACACACAGACAAGCACAGGCATGGGAAAGGTATGATCGACGATGAAGCAGGTGCACTGCAGGTTGAGATAGAGAGAGAGAGAGAGAGAGAGAGAGAGAGAGAGAGATGGACAGCGAGACACAGCGATACACACACAAAGCTCAGCCACCAGTACCACCACCTGTTCTCTAGCTTTGAATGATCGAGGGTTGTTTGTGTGTGTGTGTGTGTGTGTGTGTGTGTGCTCACCGAGCGTCAAACAGTGGTGTGTGTAAGAATGCGTGTATGTGCGTGAGAAAAAGAGACACAGAGAATGTGAGGTGAAGAGAGAGAGAGAGAGAGAGAGAGGTAGAGGGAGAGAGAGAGAGAGAGAGGTAGAGGGAGAGAGAGAGGTAGAGGGAGAGAGAGAGAGGTAGAGGGAGAGAGAGAGAGAGAGAGGTAGAGAGAGAGAGAGAGAGAGAGAGGTAGGGGGGGCTTAGGTACAGACATCATAGCAGCTCATATTCACCCACCAGCTCTGCTTTCTCCAACACAGAGAGAGACCGGCGTAGAGCACCCACCTCCCCCTCTCTCTCTCTCTATCTATCTCTCCTCTCCTCCTTCTCGTTTGCTCTCCACTGCGGGGGTACTGCTCCTGCTGTGTCGATTGGTAGGCAGTTACAAACGTTACTATTTTGAGAGGGAGTCAGTGTATGTGCTGCGAGCGCGGCAGCAGACGATCGAAAGAGGGGGAGAGAGAGGCAGGGGAAGGAGAGAGCGAGAGGTTTGGCTATTTCTGCCACGCATTAATCCCTACGCACAGGAGGATGAGGGAGGACGGGGAGACTCGGACCCGCGGCTGACGCCTCGCTGTGCGGCCGAGCCCAGGTAGAAGTAGAGGAACGCAGACAGAGGGTCTGCGGGTCGCGGCCGAGGAGTTTTTGCATTGCCGAACAACAAACTCAACATTTTTTGTTGTTGGTGTTTTGTTTTTCGGGGGCATTAAGAGGAAAGGAAGGCAAAAGGAGAGAAGGAGGTGGAGGTGGGAGGCGAGAGGAAAGATGGCGAGTTTTGGGAAACTCACAGACTACTTCAACCGCCGCAAGTCTCGAGAGGAGCTGCGGGTGGGCAGGAGCTCGCGGCGCAGCGGCAGCTACTGCTGCACTGTGGCAGAGGCCAGGTAACCTGTGTGTGTGTGTGTGTGTGTGTGTCTGTGTGTGTGTGTGTGTGTCTGCCTGTAGCCATATGCACAGGTAACAAGGAATGTCCTCATCTGTCTGCCTTCTGCCTGGCTTGTCACTGGTGGGCTGTATGTGTGTGTGTGTGTGTGTGTGTGTGTGTGTGTGTTTGTGTCTGTGTACTGGTATGCCAGTCTACCTGGGTACACCATACATTTGTTCCTGTGCCTGTAAACAGCGCATCTCCCCACTATACACTGTCATGTCTTTACGTGTGATCACATCCTATATCTTGAGAATGCTCTGATTACATATCACACTACAGTCAGTCTGTGTCTTTGTGTGATTTTGATGAGGTGATGATGCCAAAGCGTTGGAATCTAAATAGCCACAGATTCAGTGCATCCAGCTGCCGTTTCTACAGGTCTGGATCACTTCCTATCTAGATGATCAATCAGTGTGTGTGTTTGTGTGTGTCTGCGCACGCACACACCATGTATGCACACTTTCATGCATATGTGTGTGCGTGTACGTGTTTGTACATGTAAGCACGTGTATGTGTGCGTGTGTGTGTGTGTGTAAACGTGCCTGGTGTTACATAAGTGAGGAGGTGCAGTAGATGTGTGCTACCAGCCATGGTAATGGCTATAGACTCTCCCCACAGACTGGAGGTGACACGCTGTTGAATACTGGGGTTTTTTCTGGGACAGAAAAGGAGGAGAAGGAGATATATAGAGGAAGAGGGGCAGAAAGAGGGTTAGATAAGGATAAGGAGAAAGTCGACTGAGCTTTGTTTGCTTGCTCTTTTCCAGTAACACCCTGCCTCACACTCACGCTGTTCCACACATTCACTCCTGGGAGCTGCCCAGTACGACCGCAGTCTTTTACTGTTGGCTGCTGAGCAGCTCCACTGGAGAAGCTGGGGGTGAAGTGCCTTGCTCAAGGGCAAATTGATGGTAGTTGTTGAGGGAGGGGTCAATGTTTGTCATTCAGTTTCCATTATTTCCCAGACAATCTGTGGTCACAAGCCCACTCCTCTAACCTCAAGGCTACCGCTGCCCCAAACAGCTACTACTACTGTGGTGTTTGTGCATGTGTGTGTGCATGCAGCGCGCCATGTTTAATCTCCTGTCCTTAATCATACTGATGACTAAATTAAATAGGTTCTACATTGCCCCCACCATTTTACTTCAAATCAAGGTTGGTTGGCTGATGGTTTTCAAATGAAAACCATCAGCTCAGTGATGATCATTTGATAATCATTTCCAATATACTATCAAAGTACTACGGCTATGAGTGGGGGGATGGTTCAGGTGTCTAAATCATAAAGGATTATGCGCTGCACATACAAAGTCACATCTGCACCAATGTATTGTGTCACCATGTCAGTCTGTTGATCTGTCTCAAGACAACTTGTATAAGCTTGAGATTGGGGCTGTTACCACTGATGTGCAGCCAAGTGATGTGTATGTTTTCTCTGTGTATTCGCTGTCCACTCACTGACATGCAGGCTTTTGTCATATTGTTGAAATATGACACATAGCCCAGCATATAAACTGGTATTACTGCTACTGAATTAGTCTCATTCAGGATGTTGTTTGATCTTCTTATTAGTGGCTGCTTGTGATGTTGGTGATTTAGGAATTGAAGCATATTTTAGCCTAAAATGTAAATATATAACTTCACTGCATTCAGCCAGTCCACCACAGCACATATTTCACACTACAATCGCCAGGATGTCTCTCCCTATGGCTGGATGAATCATTCACATCCCATTTAGACAACACAAAGCACAGACTTCCTCAATACCACATATACCCAAATCTTCTGAATTGCACTGGGCATAGAGATATATGTTAAAGATATCTAATTGAATTTTTCCTGGAATGACATTTTCCCCAGATAGATGGAAGGTGTGTTGTTGGGACCTGATATACCTTTGCAAATAGATTTTAAAGTTTGGCTTCCACTGCAGCACTTTCGATGCAGTTTCTTTTGTGTCACACAGAAGCAATTCGCACTCTGCAAACTTCATTTCCGTGGCTTTGCAAAGTTCTAACAACCCCTTGCTTTGAATGACAGCACTGCAATTAGCCTCCTAGATTCAGAGAGAGAACGCAGTTGTCTCGCCCCCCCATCAAATAGGACCCATAGACCAAAGTAAAAATAGTGTGAAGGCGGGCTCATACATGTTTGGAGGCAACTTTGGAGTCTTGTGTTTCTCTTTCTGCTCACCGTTTTGTACCACAGGTGTTAGTGTCCTTTGAAAGAGAGAGAAACTTAATTTGTGCTGCAGATTAAAAAATCCCGAACCTCCAAAAGTCTTGATAGTATGTGAATTTCTCATGAGCTTATGTCAAATGATAGAATAATCAGAATCAAAATCTCTGAGAATACACAGATGCTAGCAGAAATACCTATTCTCTTATTTTTATCCGTAACCCTCCCCCCCCACTCTGTAGACTACTCTAGGCAACTTTCATCTCACCCACACCAGAACTGTTAACGTGGGTGGGCATCTGGTACAAAAAAAGAGAAAAATGTAAAAAAAATAAAATAACAGAGTGTGAAATGAGTTTAGACTGGCAGATATGGGATGAAAACGCTCTTAGATTCCCTGCCATTACAAATCCGGCATCTCCCTCTCCCCCACAGTCTCTCTCTCTCTGTCTCTCCCACACAGTCTTTCTCTCTCTCACAACCCGCCCCCCTTCCCACGCCCCTCCATCTCTTCCCGTCTTCTCCCTCTGTCTTACTTTCTCTCGTTCTCATCTCCTTCTCGATATGTCTCTCTCTCCCTTTCCCCCCTCTATCGGCCTTTTTCTCTTGCCGCTGTTCTCTCTGTGTCTCTGTCTCTTTGTAAGCTGACAGGCAGAGAGGAGGAGCCGGAGGGGTTTGGGGGAATCAGAGTTGTGACAGGCGTCTGTCTTTAGATGTTGGACCAGGACAGCCGAGCTCTGCCTCCTTTGTCTGCGACTGGATGGGATCGGGAGGTGTGTGCAGGCTAGACGTACACACTTTATAACGAAATCGCAATAACGCAAATCTATTCACATTATGAGAGATATGAATTTAATTGGAAATGCGTATGCGTGTGTTTATGTCTGTGTGTGTCTGTGTGGGTGAGAGAGCGAGAGAGAGAGAGGGAGAACAACAGAGAGAGAGAGAGATTGTTATCACTCGATGACTTAGTCACTGTGAGTGAATGGATATCCGGTTCTTTTATAATCACCTCTCTCCTGCACTTTGGAAATACACAGCAAGTGGCCACGTCACTTGTCACCTTTTACTGGATCTGATTAATGGCATGGCCTCTAAATTTAGATTTGCCAAGAGCTTGTGCTGTGTGCCTGCTGCTCCCTTCAGCGCTCAAAGCCCTTACATTCCCACTCATGCCAGCTTGCATTAAAATGTCCAAACTTTGACTATCTATAAAGAACTTGAGCTCATATTAATCTTTACCGTCCTTCTCTTTAAATCCCTACATTTCCTAGCTACTCCCATCATCAAATGGCAGAGGAGATGCCAACTTTGAATTCTTGGCTGTTCGTCTGAGGAAAAAGAAAGCCATTTTTTCTATGTAGTTTGATATTCATTTTCATGAAGTAGAATGATGTGAAGTTTATTTGTAACGTTGCCTTCCTCCAACAAAACAACAGTGCTTATTTTTCAAATTTTTTCACATCTTTTGAAGTCCATTTTGCTGTTGAGGAAAAATCATTATATTCTTTAGCTACTCCCACTTATTGAACACTGATCGCCAGAGGCACACATCTTGTAGATTACATGCAAATGTACCCCCAAAACAAAAACAGTCAGCAGATGAAGAGAGTGAACCATGTTCTTTTTGCAGAGAGTAGCCACTGAATAACCCATGAACAGATGTAAAGACACCGGAGCTGAGTCTCTGGCTCTGAAAGTTTTATTCAGCACCACAATAAAACTACAAAAAGTTTTTTAAATCAAAGCATGCACCACTGATGCCAGAAATACTGTGCCCTTTCTGGGATAAGTCCATCAATCTATAATGAACTGGGTTAAGTCCACCAGTCTGTAATGAACTGGGATAGGTGCATCAGTCTATAATGAATGAATGGCGATAAGTCCATCAATCTATAATAAATGAATGGGGATAAGTCCATCAGTCTGTAATGAACAGGTATAAGTCAATCAGTTGTATTGAACAGGTATAAGTCCATCAGTCTATAATGAACAGTGATGAGTCCATCAGTCTGTAATGAACTGGAATAAGTCCATCAGTCTGTAATGAACTGGAATAAGTCCACCAGTCTATAATGAATGAATGGGGATAAGTCCATCAGTCTGTAATGAACTGGGATAAGTCCATCAGTCTGTAATGAACTGGGATAAGTCCATCAGTCTGTAATGAACTGGGATAAGTCCATCAGTCTAAAATTAATGAATGGGGATAAGTCCATCAGTCTATAATGAACTGGGATAAGTCCATCAGTCTGTAATGAACTGGGATAAGTCCATCAGTCTATAATGAATGAATGGGGATAAGTCCATCAGTCTATAATGAATGAATGGGGATAAGTCCATCAGTCTAAAATTAATGAATGGGATAAGTCCATCAGTCTATAATGAATGAATGGGGATAAGTCCATCAGTCTATAATGAATGAATGGGGATAAGTCCATCAGTCTAAAATTAATGAACTGGGATAAGTCCATCAGTCTAAAATTAATGAACTGGGATAAGTCCATCAGTCTGTAATGAACTGGGATAAGTCCATCAGTCTGTAATGAACTGGGATAAGTCCATCAGTCTATAATGAATGAATGGGGATAAGTCCATCAGTCTATAATGAATGAATGGGGATAAGTCCATCAGTCTAAAATTAATGAATGGGATAAGTCCATCAGTCTATAATGAATGAATGGGGATAAGTCCGTCAGTCTTCAATTAATGAATGGGGATAAGTCCACCAGTCTATAATGAACTGGGATAAGTACATCAGTCTATAATTAATGAATAGGGATAAATCCACCAGTCTATAATGAACTGGGATAAGTCCACCAGTCTATAATGAACTGGGATAAGTCCACCAGTCCATAATGAACTGGGATAAGTCCACCAGTCTATAATGAACTGGGATAAGTACATCAGTCTGTAATGAATGGCCTTTACACGTTCCCACTTGTCACGTCAGCTTATCAAAGCAGCCACAGCTCTCATTGAATCTAGTGGCCCTTCTACCTGCGTCCTCTACCTTTATACCTCTCTATGCTGAAATACAGAAAGCTTTAAACAGAGGCTAATCTGTTTATATCCGTCTGTCCCGATGGGTCACCCCGTCTCTCCTCCTCCCTCAATATCCTGAGCAAGGCCGAATCCCTCCCCTGTTTGATACAAAGAGATATAAATGCTGCTATCTTGGGTCAGTATTATCCGTAGATTACAACTTTATAAATATCCAGGCGTCTCTTTGTCAAGTCCACTTCGAAGCAGGCTGCCTGGAGAGCGGTGGGATGTGTGACTAGATGAAAAGGAGGGAATATCTGAAAGGAAATAGGGGATGAGCGGGGAAAAGAGGCTTGCAAAAAAAAAGAAATGTGAGGGGATGGCTAGAGAAGATTAGAAGAAAAGAGAAGAGAAGTGATTGCGGGAGAAAGGAGAAGAGAGGTGAAGAGGAGAAATGGCAGGGTGGTGATGCCCCACCCCACCCCTCAACACACACACACACACACACACACACACACAGAGGGAAAAACACATCACTACTGAATGAGACTTTTAGAGGTTGGCTCAGGACCAAGCTAACTCACACAGCTCATGAATGCGTAAACATGTGCTGTTTACCATTGGCTTTAGAAAGAACTGACTTCATCAATCCATTGCAACAATAAATGGAACATTCATTAGTGCCAATGTACGAGTGGCTGAATATTCAAGAATGGACTTAGATGAAGATGTGTAGCACTCATTACACAGAATTGATTTCAGTCAGTGTTAAGTCTCAGAAATGCTTTGATCGCAGAATTGAAAGTATTCTGCCTCAAAGGCTTTGTGTACCAAAGACAGTTTCATGAAAACCTTTGGTATTGTTTTTGGTAAAGGTGTGTGTGTGTGTGTGTGTGTGTGAGAAGGAGTATGAGGATGTGTATTTATGTGTGTGTGTGTGTTTGTACTTGATTCAGCACCATGGATAGATCCCACTATATCTAGGGAGCTGCATTCACCAACATAGGCTACATCGTTCAATCAGGCCTCAAAGATGATGCTTCAATATATAGCTTTAGCGGTTGAGGTTTAGAATAGAAACTACCCATGCTTGACTCTATTCTAGCGTTGTTTACCCTCTCCCATTTGCAACTGTTCAGAAATAGGTTTTCGGATCAGGCTTAAGAAGATACTTCAGAAGTTGCAGTTTCACAGTGCACGGTTGAGAGGAGTCAAAGGGTTGTCTGTGCTACTTTTAGCATCAAAATAGGTTGCGAATACAAATCGCTGTACATCTGTTGCACTAAAACCTGTTTTTGTGGCAGTGAAAGCAAGACGTATTTCACCCCGCAGCAAGAAAGAGAACAGAAGCTTTTGCAAAGTCCTCTGGGAGCTCTCTGCTCTGTCAGTCAAGTACAGAAAGAGATAGAGAGACGAGCCAGAAACGCTCAGAAACATGTGTTGATGCTGTTTACGGTCGGCTGGTATGTGCGGGGGCCATCTCGAACAAACACTTTGTCCCGCTGCTGCCTTTTCGCACATGGTGTGCACACCATCAGCACAGAACATCCAGTCGTTCATGCTAATTCTCGCTCCGTCTTTCTCACTCTGCTACCTCATTTTCTGTCATTCTCTCTTATTCTTGATCTCTCTCTGTCATTTACTATCATATTCGCTCTCTCGCACATAACGCTCTGGCACACACACACACTAACAAAGACAAGGAGTTGTTTCCCATGACTGCACCAGCAAGGATAATACATTTGGCACCAGAAAATGTGAGGTTCGCTTGATGCTTACAACTCTGGGATAGACAGTGTTTTTGTGTAAATGCAGATTGCTGCTGGGAAGGAAAAATAGGCCCTCTCCTCTCCTCTCCTCTCCTCTCCTCTCCTCTCCTCTCCTCTCTTCTCCTCCCTCCTCTCTCCCTTCCCCTCCCCTCTCCTCTCCTCTCCTCTCTTCTCCTCCCTCCTCTTTCCCCTCCCCTTCCCTCCCCTTCCCTCTCCTCTCCTCTCCTCTCCTCTCCTCTCCTCTCCTCTCTTCTCCTCCCTCCTCTTTCCCCTCCCCTCTCCTCTCTTCTCTTCTCCTCTCCTCTCTTCTCCTCCCTCCTCTTTCCCCTCCCCTCTCCTCTCCTCTCTTCTCTTCTCCTCTCCTCTCCTCCCCTCCCCTCTCCTCTCCTCTCCTCTCTTCTCCTCCCTCCTCTTTCCCCTCTCCTCTCCTCTCCTCCTCTCTTCTCCTCTCCTCCTCTCCTCTTCTCTCCTCTCCTCTCCTCTCTTCTCCTCCCTCCTCTTTCCCCTCCCCTCTCCTCCCCTCTCTTCTCCTCCCTCCTCTTTCCCCTCTCCTCTCCTCTCCTCTCTTCTCTTCTCTTCTCTTCTCTCCTCTCCTCCTGTTTTTGTAGACAGAGTCGCTTAGCAACAGGTTTGCAGGATGAGTGAGGCCCAAATTGTCAGAGTGGCCTGGGCCGCCTGTTCAGCCCAGTGTGTTATCATCATGATGTGCTGGTGGGAGGCCAACCACTGTGTGTGTGCCTGTGTGTGTGTGTGTGTGTGTGTGTGTGTGTGTGTGTGTGTGTGTGTCAGGGGAGCAGTTTTCTAGCTGACACGGGGCCGATGTCAATAGTTTTCTTCTCAGGTCTGTGGATGTGCTGACTTAGAACTGGCTGTGTCAGTTTACCAGATAGCTCCCAAGTGATGAATAGCCCTAAGCCAGCTAATACATCTTGGGCCACTCAACGGGACTGAGACATCCAAGGAGGTTGTTTCACTCAAGTAGGAGGTACAGTTTGAATTTTACTCAAGAGCACTTGTCTAGAAAATTAAATGTAAAAGGGTAGCTCAGAGCTGCACCTACTATTCACAGTGCAATGCATATGCAATGGAATGATGCAGCAGTAATGAATTCTCTCATTTCAAATGAATTAACTTCCATTGGAAAGTAATGCATTCAATGCATTAAATGTGATCCCACGTTTCGATCGAAGGCTATAGGCTTGGCTGGCTTACACCAAGGTAACGAAGAGCTTATGCCCGGACATATTGATGCCACTGGATGAAATATGGTCCTGTATAGCTCACTGAGTAAAGCATGAAAGTAAAAAAATCTCATATATGCCTTTGTAAAATAAACAAAGAAGTCAACTATGTGTAATTTGTGAGGTTGAGAACAAGAAACCTAACGACAGAATGAGAAGATGGGGGAAAGTGAGTCTATACGTGCGTGCACGCACACACACACACACACACACACACACACACACACATCCAAATACACACAGTCAAATAGGTTGGTGTACTCATGCCATCAGTGTATGGACTTGAATTGCTTGCTGTGTTACCATTGCCTCCTAATCTCTATCTGATGCTTTTCTTCCATCTTTATCTCTCTATCATTCGTTCAGAATCAAAGTGAAACAATTGATTAATGGACTCAAAATTAAAATGAATGTATCTTCATAGCATAGATCAGTCCAATACATTTATTTTCATGAAATATATATCAGCCAAACAGAACAAAACAGCACAGGCTAGAATCCATCCAACTGAAAAGGATGGGACACTTCAGCCTGGGGGACCTCGGCTCACGTGTGCTGGATTGATTTTCAGCCTGAGATCATGTGTTCTGTACCCAAACTTGTCACGCAAGAGTCTGGAGGTTAGACCTCTTCTGCTCACGCCAGGCCGGCTCTGACGTCTGAAATGCTTTCCACGTTTCATCGAGTTTGATCAGATCAAGCTCATCAGAACTGGCATGAGAAGGGAACTTGGTGCCTCAGAAGTATTCTTGAGTTTTTGCCTGTGCCTTTCTTTACCTCTCTCTGTTCTATTGTACATGAATTAGACATGCACATTTTAGGGATGCAGTAATATCTGTTACATCTACTGTGTGGGCATTGTAGCATAATAACCCTTAGTGTCAGTTAGTGTCAGTTAACTAAAATATACAGTATATATTCTTGTGCTATAAGAGACAACAAGCTAAGGGTGTTGCTTGACTTTGGAATAAAACATTATGGGTATCAGTATGAAATGAATGGTGAAAAATATTTGGCTATGGCTTGTTTAAAAAATAAAAGTGAAAAATGAAAAGCAACCTAAAACAAAAACCAACAAAAAACAAACAAGGCAACTATTTTACAGACACATCACGTCTCATCAGTGATATTCGTAGGGTTTGTGTTATGGCTTGTCACTGATTTCTTATTAAGTCGATCTTGATATGAGGACTTGTCAGTGTGACTATTGATTAGTTTCCCACTGGGGAGTGTGTGGTCTCTCAGATGCTATAAGAGGAAGCTATTGTTATTGACTGTGTTCCAAATGGCCTTCAGCTTGATTATGCTGAGGTGGAAGTAATTTCACTATTGATCGGTACAGCTGCTCTCTTGCTGGTTGTTACCAATAGGCTGTGTGTGTGTGTGGGTGTGTGTGTGTGGGTGTTTATGCACATGTATCGGTATTCCTTTTTGTTCTCTGCCCTTCTTAGTGTTAACATTACTGTATAGGTATAATTTTAGCATTAGGATGATGCCGAAGACATCACATAACACTATTTGAATTGAGCAAGTGGCGTGAACACTGATTGTTTTCCTTGCTGTCTGACCAGGTCACTGGAGAGGAAGCTGCAGAGGCCCATATTGGCTAAATCGCGTACCCTACCCAGCATCCCCCAGTCCCCTACGGTCTCCAGGGTCCACCACTCGGACCTGATTGGTGGGAGTCCTCCTCGCAGGAAGAACCCGCCCTCTGCCACCAGCCACCCCAAGGCCTGCACTCTGCCTCCTGCAGGTAAACACACAATGGAGTAAAGCTCACAACTAAATAACCCTTTTTCAGTTGGCATCGCTTAACACCACTTGACTGGAACGTAGACTGGACTGCAACACACCCAGGGCCACAATGCTAGCTCCATGCAAAACATTCCCATTTTTGTCTATGAATTGATTTGTTTGTTCATCCATCACACGCGATATCTCAGAAAAAAATCTTGAATCTTTTTTTTTCATAATTTTCGTAATTTTCAGATTTTTTGCCCGCGTGTCATACGTGATATCTCAGACACCACTGATCAAATCTTGATGAAATTTGGGGAAATGATGCATCTCACCACTGTACTCTAGCTCAACAATTACAGTTTCTAAACAAGGTGACATATTTGTTACTGATTGGCCATGAGGGAAACTGCAGCATTCATGGCGGTTGGCATGTTTACTCTTGCCTTGTATTTCAAGGGGAGAAGTGTCCCTAGTGCAGGGGTCCTCGAGGGCCAGTGTCCTGTAGACTTTTGGTCCTCCCTGGTACTTAATGAGCCACACCTGGCCTGTGTCCACCTGAGACCAGGTGTGGCATGAACAAAACCTTCTGGAGGACTCCCTCGAGGACTGGAATTGAGGACCCCCGCTCTAGTGCATGCTTAACTGGATTATCCACGTTGCAGTGGGGCAAGAGATAGTCAAGAGGCTACCTTTCTTGAAAATCACGGTAGTAGTCTACCCGTCTTCATTTTTTAACAAGCACAAACTTTTCTAAATACCTGTTTCAGGAAAAACGTTTAAAAAAAATGTCCCCCTCATTTTCATCCTGAAATGGCTGGCTCTGTCTGGCTTATGTGAAGGGAAATGGAAGTGGCCTTTACCTTTTCAGTTTGTCATTCAGTCACCAACATCCGCTCCATGTCTTAAGAGCTACAATTATTCTGTAAGTGGCTAGATAAAAATATATGGCGCTATTAAAACACATGCGTGTGGTTTAAATGTTTGACACACTCGGCCCTCAGGGAGGCAACCTGCTGTTTCTCAGACCTCTGAGCCCACGACATGGTCGGCTATCAGAAAAGTGTGTCAGACTGGAGAAAAGGGGCTGCTAGGGATTAAACCAAAGCCTTCTGATTCCTCTCTGATACGCTGTGAAACATGTCGCTTTCCTTCCCCCTTTAAACTTCCTCAAATTCCGTCTGCGATCTTTTGATATCTGCTTCACCTGATAGAGAGCACACAGCGGCTACCTGTCTCAGCAGGAGTGTGTGCATGAAGATATATCTTCTCTCTCTCTCGCTTTCTCTCTCTCTCTCTGTCTCTCTCTCTCTTCTAAATCAAACACTTATTCCTTCACCTGTGCCTTACACACCATCTCCAGAATTGGAAATTGAGATGAAAAATTGTCATGGAGTTCAGAGGCCATGCCCTGCCGGCAAAGTTAGCTTCCATCTTAAGGAGGGATGAGGTCTCTTACAGGATGGAAGCATAGATGGTGAGGATTTATATGGAATCCAACCCCACTGTAGGCCTGGAATAGGACTTTGATCTATGTAGATCAAAATAAACTCGTACATAGAAAACACTAGATGACCAAAAGTTCCAAAAGGATGGCTAAGCACACTAAGTACTAAAAGAGAAACCAGAGAAAAAAAGGAATTTGTCAAATATTCAAAAGTATTAAAAGTTTTCAAAACTGATACTGACCACCAATACTTAGGGTTAGGGTTTTAAAACTGGCCGATGTTTTAATAAAATCTTAGTTTCTCAGTGGATAGCTAAAGAACAGTGGCTTCTGCTTCCAGCAGCTCTCACATCTTCCAAAGGGGGTCAACTGTGAAGTAATCTGCCCTCCAACCCTCAACTCCACATCCAAGACACAGACAGACCTGACAACTGTCAGTGAGCCATCAGCCGTAGCGTAAAAGCTCAAAGCTGCAGGGTCAGAGCAGGATCTGCCTTGCGTCAGACAGCCTTGCACTCTTCTCTTCACACACACGCACAGATAGACACACACAGTCAAGATCGGTCTGTCACTGCTGATCAGCGTTGTTCAACTCGACTCGATCAAAGCTCTCCGCTGCTGAAGATGGATTAGAATTGGCACATGTCAGTAAAGCATCGTTGAGATAAGGTTGTCTTGCGGATGCTTTCAATCGGCTGGTGTATCATCCCTAGCTGTGATGTGTCATACAGGAGAAGCTTGCACAGGTGCAAAACAGTTAACATTGGGGGAATCTTTTCTTAGCAATTTCTGGAGCTGTTATTTTACGAGCCACCAAACCATCCCACCCATCCTCACTTCCACTCTGCATCCTCTTCTGTCCTCCGCCTGGCTGGGGAGAGAAGGGAAAAGCCAAACTCAGGAAAGTAAAGAGAGATAAGAAAAGGCAAACATCAGAGGAAAAGAAGTTCTTGAAATAAAGTCAAGTCTTACTCTTGAAATAATATCAAACCTCAGAGGATTCACAGACAGACAGACAGGCAGACAGGTAGATATTCCTAACAAGCATTTGACTGACGGCGACATGCAGGAGGTGGCCAAGTTCGACATTAACCAAAACAAGCACAACATTTTCACAATATGATATTATGGCTCGATTAAAATGTATAAAAAACAGCTTTGGAAACTGCTTTGGACTGATATTAGAAAGATATTTAGGTTCTGATTTCACAAAACAGTGCAGGTAGCAGTCGTCTCAACTTTACACATACTATATTTACATGGGTTTTTCACTGTTGGTGCAGGCTGTCCTATCAACATCTATTAGACAGACATTAGTCAGAACGGTGGTGGGTACAGACAGAAAGACAGACAGACAGTAAGTAAGCTAAAAAGTGCTGACACAGCAATAGTTGTGTCTTTGTCCCGCCCTTCCTCTGTCTGCCTGTCTGTTTCTCTCTCTCTCTGTCTCATTTCTCTCTGTCTGCATCTTGTCCTTTCTTTCTTGACTGCGTTCCATCTTTCTGGCTCCAGCCCCTCCTTCCTGTTGCTGACTCTTGGTCACTGTGGATGCTGGTGCGAATCATACCCAAAGCTGGATGTATCCCCTGTGTATGCCCTACAGTCCTCTCTCTCTCTCTCTCTCTCTCTCTCTCTCTCTCTCTCTCTCTGTTATCATTCCAGACCAGATCCACTCCTCTAAACCCATGCCAGTTGACTACACATGGGCCCTCTAACAAACACACACACACACACACACACGCCGATGACAATGCCCTTTACCTGCTTTGACAGTTTGACCAATGTCACGGCTAATCCAGTAGGTGATATGTTTACAACCATCGGCTTAGTAGAAAAGGTGATGAAGTAAACACCAGCTTTGCACTGCATTTTATTTTATTGAATTTACCAAACTATGTCTGTTTTATGTGTTCAACTTTATAGTCCAAGAAATGTGTAGAGTACAGAAGACATCATAGGTTCCAAAGAAATAAAACTTCAGCATCTCCCACCCCTGCTCCCACCCCTGCACCCACAAAAATGCAGTTCACATCAAACATGATCACCCCTCCACACACACAACACCCCAACACCCACAGGTAAACAGGACAGAGAGAAAACCTGCTCATTGCAATGCCTTGTCACATTATTATGAAAGTACAATTGTGACTTATATTTTGGTACGTCTACACATAATTGTCAAGGGTTCCTTCTCAGGAATCATAAAAATCTGAAAATGGCGTCCAAATTTTAAAGGAGGTCTGAGAAGCTCCTTTTAGTGTATATTTAATTTTTTCTAATTTTAGGAAGTACATAACATCTTTGACCCAATGGGCAAAAGATGTAAGTGAGGGTTGCTTCTGCGTCATGAGGATCAAGCACCTCATGCGGAGTGTGGAAAAGGCTATGATCACATGGGACCAAATTGCGTCAGATTTAACACCAAACATGTCACAGAAGGCGTTAAAGGTACTGAGGTTCAGGCAGTGCCAGAACATTTGCATTAGGTTTGCAGGCTGACCGCCACAATGTGAGCAGAAAGGATCAGTACTTGGGTAAATCTTTGCCAGCTTAGCCTCAGTAAGTTGGACACTGTGTACTTTTTATACCCAAGTGACACTAAAACTCTCCACTGGAATGATTAATGAGGTGTTAGCTGCTTTATGTGATGTAGCCTACCTATTCAGTGGTGGGTGAAACACAGTTATACATATTTACTGTTACTTATTATTCTAATTCCTGCTGCCCTGCTTTGGAAAATCTTCCCCTTTTCAGTTTTAGACGGCACACCTCAGTCATTCACATTGTGGCAAGTGTGGAGAGGAGGTGGAGAAAGATGAGGATCATTTGCACAAGATGCTTAACACACTTCAAACAGTGTCCTCATCACGTCGATAGAATTGATTGAAATTCAAGTCCAGATAGCTTGCATTCCAGCACACAAAAAAAGACCAGGGACTGCTTTAGATTATAAGGCATGATTGGGAGCAATTTTCAACCATTTTTGTTTTCAGTGCTTCAGTGTTTGTCTAAAGCCTATCCTGCCTAATGGAAGCCAAAACCCCATGAGCAAATTTGTGTTTTTGTTTGTATTCAATTAATATGAAGCACTTAATTGGGCCCGTCACATGATTAACGGCCATTACCAAAACAGCATGCGGTGGGGCAAGTCAAGAAAAAGAAGTGGAAGACAGAAATAGAAGAAGAATGAAACCTCTTTCCCTGCCTGAGACTTTCTCTACATCTCTCTCTCTCTCTCTCTCTCTCTCTCTCACTATGAGAATCTTCCCCCCCGATAAACCCACTTTGGTGGAAGAGCATCAAATCACCCCCAACCCTCAGCGCTGTAATCCAATCAATTTTTACTGTCACTACTTCTAATCATCACAGACTAAACTAGACTGCGATTGGCTTCTTCAGTCCAAGTGCTTCCATTTTAAGCCCTGACTCTCTCTCTCTCTCTCTCTCTCACACTCTCTCTCTTTCTCTCTCTCTCTCTCTCTGTTTTCCTTCTCCCTTCCCCCGCTGCCGCTCTGTTGCAAATATCAAATTGAGAGAGACTCTGGTCTCGCGCTGCCCCTTGTTGCCTAGCAACCGCTGTCATCGACCATGGTGCCGCCGTGCTCCTCTCTCTCTCCACAGTAGTAGTCTTTTTTTTTATTCTTTTTTTTTTTTAATTCGAGTTTAATATCCCATCTATGGTCCATTCAAGGCTTAAAGCAACATCCCATTTTCGTGACAAGTATGCCTTAGAACTGGTACTGGGAGTCGCTCTCTAGTCATTTCCTTTCACTGTTGTTTACCTCAGCATGGAAGCCGGATGTGTTTTGGCTGCTATTCAGACAGTGGAACTGATGCTGTAATAACACACACTCTGGGGATCATTCACAAGTGCCCATAAAAGCACTCTCTGAAGACATCTGCCGAAATACCTGCAGTGGAAATCTTTTGATAAAATGTGTCATCACAAAGCGATTCCGAGGATCAGTTTAGATTTGTTAGACGGTGTCTTAATGTTGTTGTATATGATTAAAAAACCCTAATCCTAATTGTGCAGTATCTTCAATGTCCCAGCCGGCCAAGGGAGGTGTGGGAGTGGGAGGTATGCGGGTCGGTGTTGGGGTAGACAGTCGCGTCTTCCTCGTCCATTCCACTTTGAAATTCTTGCCATTGTCTCTAAACCTTCTCTAAAATCTTTTGACAGTTTGACACATTGTCGGAAATTGTAATCATATTAAACCAGGGGGCCACCGGCTTTTTGCATTCGTCCCCCCGTGTGGATCGACTAACTGTAGCTTAGCCAGTATGCATCAGGCTCAGTGAGTAACTGAATGACCGACGGGCGTTTTATGACTACTGTTAGTCAGTCAGGCCTTGGATGTTGACAGGATGTCTGCCGAACATCAGAAGCAGAGCGAAGGAAGTCGGCTGCGATTAGTGCAGCAAGCTAGATCCTGACAGCACATATCCATCTCTGGTGTGTGACTGAAAGCCCAGCCATCGTGTCAGAGCTGGAGAAAAACGCTACTGTCACTGGAAATTTGTTCCTTCCCCTTCATTTTAGAGGAGCCATCATTTTAGTATATGGAATCATAGTCAAGTCATTAAAGAGGCGGGCAGGGAATAATGGCTGGATGTAAAATATGGCACCTTAAAATGAAACTTAATTACATTTGGGAGATACTTTATGAAAGCAATCACTGGATGGCAATCCACAGTTTATGGACTGTATGAGTTTGCAAGACTGTAAACAAATGTTCATCATCTGTCCTGTCTCTCTTGCCCCCATATATCCCCCTCTGGGTGTCTCTGTCTCTTTCTCTCTCTTTCTCCATACCTTCTTCTCCATCTCCCCCCACATCTCTCTCCCCCCTCTCCCCTCCCTGACTGCACCCTGTTATCATCACCCTCTCTCTTTCCTTCCTTCCCCCCCTGTCCTCCTCCAGGGGAGCTGTGGCGTTTGGAGGATGACATGGAGGGCGAGGAGGATCCGGGGCGAGGCGGGTGCGCCGAGGCCCGCCCTCGCTCCCAGTCGCCCTTCTCCCACTTCCGGGCACGAGCCGCCTACCTCCGCAAAAGCGTCTCCGTGGACGACCACCTGGGCATGGGCTCGGACTACGGCTCGGGGGCAGCGGCCGAAGGCAAGGCGAGCCGCGGCAGCAAGGGCAAGCTGAAGAGGAAGTTTGTAAGTTTGATCTCACATTTCCTATTTCTTTCCACTAGGAAAAATAAAAAGTCTTTGGCACCGAGGAAGGCAAGGATAGCCAGAAGGTGTTGGCTTTATAATCAAAGTTTGCTTACTCCCCGGCCAACCGAGTGTGGCTGAATTTTCCCTTTTGTTCTCTTCATCACACAGTTCAAACACCTTGGTAGAACTGCAACGTTACAGCCAGCTTTGCTCTCTTCACACAACCTAGAACAAAAAGGAGTGGATGAAACATTACTCTGTCTGTGCTTGATCAGCGGAATAGTGGCCAAACTGAACCCCGCCACCTCAACCTTTCAGACCTTGATTGACTCAACTCGTTTCAATCATTCGTGTGCATTTGTCAGTCAGGGAGTGTGTATCTCTGCAGATATTCTATTTCTATTTTCTAGCTGTTCATGTCACTGCCTTGGACCAGTGTTTAACTCACATAATGAGGTAAAGACAAGTTATTTTTCAACACACACACACACACTCACACACACCCATGTGGGCACACGTACAGAGACACACGTAAGTGCACACTCTCACCTTTGGGCTTGGCTCAGACAGAAGAGTTGCGTTCGTTGCCTGCAGCTGAGCACCCAGAGGACACTGCATATGGCCATTCAGTAGAAACTTGGCTCAAGTCTTCTTCACTGTGAGAATGAGCCAATGATGCAGGGCGTTGCAGCAGCTCTCAGATCTGAACAACATGACTCTCACAACCTCCTGTAGTGCTCTCTCTCTCTCTCTCTCTCTCTCAATCTCTCTCTCTCTCCCTCTCTCTCTACTTCACATATCTCCCTCCGCTTCTCTCAACCTCTCTTATCTCCCTTCCTCTATCTTTAAGCTATTTTTTTCATTTAGATTGGCTTTAATCTGCTCCTCTTCAGCTGAGCGCCCACTATCTGACCCAGTGCTATGACATTTTCCATATAAAGCCCACCTGTCCTCCTGAAGGAGTCCAATCTCCTTAATCACTCCCAAGATATCAACTTCCTATTGAATTGCTGCTCTGCCATGTACTGCTGCCGGCGCCTGCCTTTTAAGCTGAGGAGCTCTATGACGTTCCACGCTTTTGACCAATTATGTCTAGAAAAACTTCTATTCAGACAATTGGAATAATTTCATACTGTGGTTTAGATGTATCGTATCTGTTTTTACAGATCTGGACAATGCTGTGTTTCTTATTTTACCTCATTGCTCCTACTGTACCTCATTTTTCATATTTGATCTAATAGTGCAAGTGAGGTCTTGTGTGTGGCTGTTCGCGTGCTTCAATTTCAATGTGCACCCAGGCATGTGTGCGGTATATTTATTTCCCAATCCAAGAGGTTAAGTTTATGTTTCATGGGACTTTGGAGGAGCCATGAGGCAAGAAGTGGGCAAAGGGATTCTGTGTTCATTAAAGATTAAAGGCCTCCATATTGTCCCCCGGTCACTGGATCAGGTAAGTCGAGACCTCATTACCAGCCTGGGCTTTGTAATTGGTTCTCCAGTGTCGCAGGTGCAACAGGACACCAGCATAGGCAGGGGTTAGTCTAGGGGGGACCTGGAGGTGTGTACGTGTGTGTACGTGTGTGTGTGATGTGTATGGTTCCCCTCTATAGTACACTACACCCTGAATTGGTGGTGCACTAGTCAAGGGTCTTTGGATGCTGTCTAAAATGCGTCTGGAAAGGGCATTTTACATCGATGTCCTTTCTGATCGCTAAGAGCAGTGGGGGAATGATTTTTGCTCGGAGCATTTTGCGATCCTATCATCAGTCGCTGGCAGAAGAAGGGAGAACCTTCTGGAATTCAAACGGGATTCTGGCAGAGCGCCGAGGGACTTTTCACATTTCAGCGAGTTGTTTGTGACACATCTTGGGGGCCTGTGAAATAGAGCTAGCTGTTTGGAGTTGGAGCTTGATGCGGGTGCGATCAAAGAGCGAAGTCAGACCTGGAGATCCAGAACTGATCTGAGAGACAGGAAACAAGCTAATCCGACAAACCTTTACCACACTTCACTCGGTTCCGACGACTTGAAGAGTCGTCTGTGTCCTGTAATGGGGACGGCATTGGACCTGATGACCTGCCGCCTGTGTTTTGGGGTGAGATCTCAGGCAATCTTGTCTCTTGATGGCAAACCGCATTAGAAGCAGAATTAAAAATTACATATTTATGCATCTTTCTACAGCTTAGGTATCACAATATGGCATCATATTCAAGGTTTTACACTTGCATATTATAATGTGTTTGGTGGATGCTTTTATTCAATGTAGTGTATCTTCAATATGTAGGCCCCCATTGGGATTGTAATCCCGCCAGTTCTAGTACAAGATACACAGAAAAAACAGAGAGAAAGACATGTTGATAGACCATCAGACAGAGAGGTTATACTCTATAAGGGCAGCTGTGTTCAGGTCTTATCTTTCCCTTGTATTTCAATTTATCTCTACCTGCAAGAGGCAACAAGTGCTGTTATTTTTTGGGAGAAAGAGACAGAAAGTTTTTTCCACATTTGGGAGGCAAGTTTTATGTCTTTCCCTGAAACTCATTTACACTCCCTTGCTCGTCTCTCTCTCTCTCTCTCTCTCTCTCTCTCTGTCTGTCTGTCTGTCTCAGTCAGAAATGCGTTCTCTCCTTTCTTCTCTTTTCTTCTGTCTCTCCAGAAAGCCAGACGGCAGTGTTGCCGTGTTTGTTATGCATGCAAGGAGAATAAATTTAGAGGGGCTTATTGTTGCTTATCACTTTAACGCTCTTTGGAGCACCACTTGCTTCATCAAAATGACAAAAACAGTGACAAAAACAGCAGTAGCCTTGCCCGCTGGCTCACACAAACAGCAGTTATGCAGCAACGTTCACGCATCAAGGCGTTTTATTCTGGAGAGAGGAGTAAGGCTGGCAATGACACAGCAGAACAACAATGCCTCAATATCGGGGCGGTGATGCAGCAGGGAGGGACACAAGGAGAATGAGTGGGTGTAAATGTGCATGTCTGTGTCTATGTGTGTGATATAGGTAAAGAAAGAGCAGAGGGAGAGAGTGTGAGAGAGAGAGAGAGAGAGTAAATATGTGTAGGTGTTTGTGTGTGTGTGTATGTGAGTGAATGAGAGAGACAAGGAGAGGGTAGAGGTGAGAGGAAGGAGAGAGAACGTGAGCCCTTGTTTGTAACTCTGCCAAACTGTGCATTACGGTGAAAGTTGATGATCTAAAAGTATCATCTCATCTCCAGTGAGCTTGCCCTCCAAACTACCACACTCTAAGTGCTGCGTATCTTTCAAGTTCAAGTCCAAACCTCTCAAGTTCGACCACATACGGCACACAGTTAAGTTGTTTTCCTTTTACATCTTCGCCTGCAATATGTAGCAAGCATTCCCTGTATAACGTTCACAACAGCTAGTGCACAAGTGCTTTTTTTAACCTTTCTTGACTGAGCATGCTTGCTGTTTTGCAGCAGCGCCTGGCTAAACTTACAGTTACAGTTACGCTGAAACAATTTGGGGTTCACTGCCTTGCTCAAGAGCACCTCAACAGCAGCTCTCACTTCCTCTGCCCACACTGTCATTTTCATTTCGTAGTTGACAGTGTGGAGTGTGGCTGAAAACCAAAACAGTTCACCCTGCTACAATACATTCATTGCCTGTATTGTTTATGCAACTGCTGTATCTATATGATAATGAAAATTCATTCTGCTAACCTTCTCCCCTGCTAGCAGATGAGGAGATGCCGCACTAGACGATTTGTATTGTGAAATGTCATAGATTCCTGTGAGAGTGGGTAGTGGGCGTGTTTGTGTGCGCATGTACTGTATGTGCATGTGTGCGAAGTTTTTGTGCATCATGTGTACGTGTCTGTCTCTCTTTACACACACCTAGCTAGTACCAGGCAGCAACTCCTTTTGCCTCCAGAACAGCCTGAATTCTTTGATGAATGGATTCCTGCTGGAAGTATCCATCTGAAAAAAAGGGGAGGCATGAAGGGATGCATCTTGTCAACAACTGTTGTGCCAAAATCCCGGGGAGGGCGGCCTTTTCTGAGATGATGACACCAGGGTGCCTGGCACCAAGGATCAAACCACGTTCAAAGTGACTTGAATCACATGTCTCGCCCATTCAAATGTTTAGTCAAACAGAAATTGAATCTCTCGACCCAGTCTGCATGCTTTATACTTATGCTTTATTTATACATGACTCACTGTCTGGAGGAGCGAGCTGTTTGCGTAAATGGAGAAGTGGAACGAGTAAAGAGGATGTATGTGTGTGTGTGTGTGTGTGTGTGTGTGTGTGGGGGGGTATTTTAGTGTGTGTGTGTCTCTGTGTATCTGTGTATGCTTTGCATGTGTTTTGTGTATGTGTGTGTAACCGATTGAAAATTTGTTTACCTTTGTAAATATGAGTGTTTGTGTGCTGGGGAATTTTATTTGTGTACCGCCACATGTAAATGTGTGTGAGTGTGTGATTGCACTCGCGGCGTAACAGCGGCAGGCGAAGGGGCTGAGTAACCACATAATCAAAGTACACACCGTATCATTTCTGTTGATTGAATGGCTGTAACTACATAATGCTTTGTTCGTGCCCATTCGCAGCGCTTTGCTCTGCCGCACTCTGACTCACAAAGTTTCTCTATTAAATGGAACGAGGGGAGTCCATTTTGCTCCATTTATTCATAAGCCAGGGGATGTAAATTGTTGTTTCTCACAATTTCCTGATTCAGTGGTGGTCGATGACTAAAACCCACTGGGAACGCAGCAAGACGAATTTCAGACAGACCATGTACATGTACATACACACACACACACACACACACACACACACACACACACATACATCCCTTTTTGTATTGGCAGGGGATCTCAGTGGTGCCCCTCTTGTCCAATGAGGTGATTGATATTCATTGTGTGGATTAAAAGGCTCCTGGGCTGGCTGTGATTGGTTAAATAGATACGTCTCTGTTTCCTATGGCGAAGCTGACTCTGTTTGGAGTCATTAGCGCTGTCTGGAGAGAGGCACAGAGTGTGCTCGCGCATAATCATTCACAAACACACACATCACACACAAAGCCAAAGAACATCTTGCTCAGGTACAGAGCCCAGATGCTGAAGTGACATCGGCTAGTTTTTAATAGAGAGTTTAGCAGCGAGGACTAACACAGAGTCAGTTCTGAGTTCAGTCTTACCACCTGGTCTGTTTTTAAATCAGTACTTCTCCTTCAAGGTCCTTCCTGCTGCTGTGTTGTAGTTTCACAAGCCTCTCCAGCACACAGCATTCACCTGAGGGAGGGGAGGGAGGGATTTATTTATAGATTTCCACCAGCAGCACCAAGGCTATCAGCAAAACATCTCTTTAGATTTTGGACAGATTGGAAACTGCCCAGCCCGGCCATCTGTTTACAAAATATCTTAAGTGAATATCAAACCCAAGAATGCCAAGTCCATAATTGCGTCCTTGTGGAGAATGATCTTCCCAAGTTGTCTTGGAGAGAATAAACTTCTCAAGAAAATGAGCACAGAGAAGCATCTTTACAGTTTGTGATGGAGTGTGTGCTTGCTGTCACACGCAATCAATTAAGACACACAGCTGTTCATTTTCCCATCTGTTTCAACTGTCTCTGTATAATAGACTACAGCACTGTTTGGATGTGATGCATCATTCTCGCAATGAATCTTGGGACTTCCCATTTGTTCTCGTTGGCCAGGTCAGCAGTGGATGCATCCCCGGTTGGCAGGTAACTAGAGAGCCAACATTTAGAGGTTAGTTAGCTCGTGCTTGAACAAGAGGATGAGGAGCCAATTCTGTACAGAGGATGTAGTTAACGTTAACGTGTACGTCCCTCCAGGCGCTGCCATCTTTTTTTCTGTCTGACATTGACGTAATATGCGGCACAGCTGAAGCCGAGTCAACTTGGAGCGCCCCCAAAACGCACCTGCTGCGACCAAACCTTTGAAAACAACAGAAAAAAAGTGATCTTTGATTTTCATAACCACAGGTATTAAAAGCTATATGAAGCTTCAATATTTGAACCTCATCCCATCTTTAAAATGTAGGTAACATTTGACACGAACTACTATTCAAACCCGACCATTACATTCGGCGTCTTTGATCCACTTTTCATTGTTGATTGCTTAAGATAATAACTGTGTTTGATAAACAATTGTAATTTTCAAATAACGTTTAGGAAAGCCATTACTGCAACCAAAGTAAATGTCTATAAAATGTTCAAACATCTTCAGATGCCCAGGATGCATGCTTAATTATATACTACTACCACTACTAATTCTACTACAGCTAGTACTAATAACAATAATAAAATGAATATTCAATTCAGTTAAATATTGCTGTAGTTAGTGTGTTTGTTTTGGTGCTGTCGTTGGTGCGTAACAGTAGGGTGGTGTAGCGAGCGTTCCTGTTTTCATGCTGCAGAGCCACTTAATTCTCTGATTACAGTCATTAGAGGATGAAGTGGTTGTCGGTAGCGACACAGCAACATGATAATACCGCTCAGGGCCATAAGGGGGGCGAGGGGCCTCCTGTTGACCACTCGCATGAAAATGTTATTGTTTTTGTACAGTAATACCTCACACACACACACACACAAACACAGACACACACACTTGCACACATCTACCGACAGGCCAGACATGGCAGAGCTTGAATGGCAGTGTGAGAGCCCCACTTCTCCCTCTAGCTTCCTAGCTTCCAGTGGCCTCAATAGAAACAGGATATAAGAGTGCAGCCTCCAGGTCTTAGCAGCATTTGCACAGTAATTACTGGGGTAATTAGCTTGATGATGTGGCCCACGTGGAGCCAGGGGAACGCCGGGTGATGGGAACCGCTCCGAGCTGTTTTCCTTCCTGTGCTAACACCCTTACTCTCTTTCTTTTTTGTCTTTCTCCTTTCTCTTTCACTCTCTTATTCTGGTTTTCTGCCTCATTCATTCTCTGTCTGTCTGCCTGCCCATGTGTCTGCATGTACAATCTCTCTCTCTCTCTCTCTCTCTCTCTCTCTCTCTCCCTCTTTCAGCAGAATGGGGAGTGGAGCTAGGAGTTCTTGTCAGTCAGGAGTCTTGTGGTTTATTGGCTAATGACTCTTAATTAGCTCGATGGACTTAACGGACTGCATATGTGCCAAGGTACTTTAGGGAAGTTTGACTGGACTAATTGGTGTGTATCCCTGGTGACTTGCCACAGTGGCGATTTGATTTGATCCCCGATACCAATTGGATTATGTCTGATCTTAAAGGGAAATTCCTCCCTAAAACAGAATTTATAAAAGTGAATTATTACCGTAAATGCTAGATCGACTTTATTGTCAAATATTTGCTTGAGCTTTTACATCCAAATTAGCTTAATATGTTCAGTTGTAAACTAGGCAATTTGTTTGTTTGTTCTAGCTTCAAGGAAGACTGAGTCATGTTCACAAATCTAGACTCAGCTGTCTAAGATCAACAGATGAGCTCTGATTTAGTGTGGATTTTTTTATTTACATTTACATTTAGCTGAAACTCATATCCACTGCAACTTAGAATGAGTGCAACAGGCAAATAAGCTTAAATCCCTAAATTGGCAACATTACAAACAACCAGCTGTAAGGGCTGCAAGGCCCAGGGTCACCAAACCAAAGCGACCGGTCAATATATGGAACATGATAGAGTTCTGCCTGGTGAAAAAACAAAAGCCAGGCAGAACATTTAATGTGGTTTTTTTTTGTGTGTGTACTGTATCAGAGTCACTGTTGTTTTCCCTCCACCACATCTGCTCCTTGTGTCACAACTCTGCCGCATTGGCACTTCTCTGTCTGAACACATGGCGTCTGCCAAGACCATGCTATCAAAGCAAGCTCTAACCAGATGAAATGACCTCAAAATTGATGTCTTGGCCGCAGCATAACCACTGCAGATCAAGATTCAGTAAACAGTGCAATGTGCATTCTTTTCTGCGTCGTACTGCTGTCGTACATAAACAGGAAGATTTATTTTTAGTGTTAATGTCTTAACTGCTGACTCACTTATAGTTCTAACATAACTTTTCATTCTAGCCTTTTACTACACCCTTGACTACGAGTGCATTTATATTACAGCAACAGAGTAGGTGAGTTACAAGGAAGGCTCCACAAATATGCTCTTTACACCAGTACTACTACAGCTTTTCACTGTTGGCCACTTGTCATCTCCACTACAGTAGCTGGAGGTTAAGTGCCTTGCTTAAAGGAAAATCCCACGCTCAGATACTCTCACACTGTTGTGTGTGTTCAGAGCATGCCAGGAGTTATTCTGTACTGAAGTGCTGTAATTTACCTCTTTGTTGTACCCGCTTTCCCTCAACCTGCCTCTTCTACTTTTAGTTAGTGGTTTCCAACATTTCCCAGAATGCCTTTTGACAAACCCCAAGAGAACACGCCTTAAATCGATCCATTCAGCCGTGGGTTATACATGTAGGTGAGAGCAATAGCGATAGTGATAGCATAGTAAGGGCAAGACAGCGAGTTTTTCTGGTCACGGAAAAGCTAGAGTCGTGTCCCTTACTCCAGACACATGTCTTGTTGCTGCATTGCATTCTGGTCTGTTGAGGATACTGTCGGTGGAAAAATTGGCCTCTCTGCCTGTTCTACGATGTATTTCTCCCTGTGTGATTGTTGAACACCAGTGCAAACTGATGGGTCAAGAAAGAAGCCCTGGCTCTTTGATTCTGAGGGACTGACACCAAAACGTGACATTTACCATTGATGTTTTAGACAGCTGAACATTTTTCTGCTATCAAATCATTTTAGCTGTGCTGGAAACGTCTCGATGTGTTCTCTACATTTGGCAGAAATAAGAAAAGTACACCACCAAACAACAAAATGGACTCAGAAATGCAAGGTACATTGCCAATAGATGATTTATTTAAGTGTTAAAGTGTTTTATGGTGGATTTTTCCTCTAAGGTAACAGTCAGTTCTCGCTAGAATTCCCTTCTCAATAACAATTGTCTAAGGTTGGTTTGAGTGTTGTAAAACCCACCAAGTTAATCTTCACACAGATTGCACGTCTCCAAATCTCTCCCAGTCATTAAGGAACCTAGCTTTAGAGAGCTTTTATGAATAATGAACACAGCTGTCATATCAATGTAGCAGCTCGCATACCAGTACCGGTCCCGCCGCTCTATTTCCTGGGGTTTGATAATATGTGCTGAGTGTGTATCTGTCACTCAATGCTGCCTTTTAATGCCAGACTCCTATCGAGTTGGTATCAAGATCAGCAGCTGGGTAGCACAGCGGTTAGCCATCACCAGGCAGGAAAGAGCAGCTGAGAGACAGAGAGAGAGAGAGAGAGAGAGAGAGAACAGGGGAGACAAAGAGAGATGGACACTGAGATAGAAAGAGACAGAGGCAAAGACGAGTAGACGGAGACAGAGGTAGATATCTGTGCTGTGAACGTACGCAGACACAGAACATTGAAAATATACATCTTGCACTGTGCGCTGCTGTATATGAGGCCCTGTTGTCCTGGTGCCATGTGTCAGTATGTTCTGTATAACTGTAAGTTATCAATATGTTTCTGCAGCAGTATCGCCAGAACAAATTCCTGTACATATATTGAACTTATTAAAGTGACCAACTTCAGCTCGCTGTCCCCAATACTTGCACGATTAACTTTACATGGCCCACAAAATTGTACAACCGGAACTTTTGGAGTATTTTTGGAGTACTACAAGATTCACAATGAAGCCCATTTTAAGCCCTGTTGGATCCTTTGTGTTAGTATGGAAAATATGATTTTTTTTTTTGTGTTATTGCTGACAAGGGGAAACTATTAGATGCACTATTCACAGCTGCTTAATTGGTTTCTGCTTCTTGCCTCTGCCAGCTCTGGTAGTTCTTATACTGGCCACATGGTGGCAACATAATGCCACACAATGGAAGTCCTGCCCCACAGTCCCCATGTAGATATTGCTCATCTCAGTGCTCTGTGTGTGTGTGTGTGTGTGTGTGTGTGTGTGTGTGTGTGTGTGTGTGTGTGTGTGTGTGTGTGTGTGTGTGTGTGTGTGTGTGTGGCTGAGCAGTTACCTGGGTGGTGTTTGAGGTTTTGCTCTCGTGACTCATTCATCCTGAGATGACTAACACACAGACACCACAGTGGACAGTCTTAACTGCCATAGGAGCCATGGTTTGGCTGCAGACAGCGGCCTACTACCATTCATTCTCTATGGAGCTTTTTAATGGAATGCACAGCAGCGGGCCAAAAACTTTGCGAAAATGAAACAGTGGTGTTTTCGTTCTGTCAGCATTCCCACGCTGAACGCCAGTCGGCAGTCGGAGCTGTGCTGTGGTGTGCTGGTGGCTCAGCAGGCTCAGACCCATACAGTAACACAGAAGTCACAGCGTTGAATCCGGCTCATAAACTTTTGTGCCTGTCAGCCTCTCTCCCCCCATCCATCCTGTCACTCTCCCCTATAATAAAGAAGAAAAATATGATGTAAATATGATTAAAAACAAACAAATAAACCAAAATAAATGAATATGGGCTTGTTGTGTTGTGTCCCTGGGTGTGAACTGATTTCAGCAAAATCACTTCCATGTTACAGGAACCGCACCAGTGGCTCAACTTTAATTACTACAGCACAGTCAGTGGTGAAGCCTTGCTGTAGTTCAGAATTAGACTTAGAAATATGCACAACTCTCATGGTCTGGCTTGGAAAGGCTTTCTTATGGTTAAGTTGGTCATGGTTTTATTACACGCTCGTGCACATACTCAAAAGACACACACGCGCACATACTTTTCATCACAGTTTTCATCCACCCTCTCACTGTCTTCACAGTTCTTCTTTCCATCTATTCCTCTCCTCCTATCTGCTGCTTCTCCCTCTGGCTCTGTGAAGGACTGCAGCACAGGGATGATGGATGTGAGAGGAGTTTGGCCAAAGAGGAGAACCACAATCTGGTTATTTTAGGTAAAAAAAAAAAAAGAGGGAGAAAAATACCACTCATTTGTATGTGCTCATTCAGTCAAACATGCACACACACACACACACACACACACACACACATAGACACACACAGTCACACACACACACATTCACACAGAGCGGACCAAGAATGGCATGGGAATGTTTTCTGCAGCCACTTTGGTTGCCGATGGTAACCAGTGAAACGGTGTTCATTAACTATGTAGATTCAGAATTGCTACTCTCCTCCTCTCTCCCTCCCTCTTGCTCTCTATCACCCTCTCTCTCCTTCTTTCTTCCTCCCCCTCTCTCTCTCTCTCCCTCTCTCCCTCTTTTTCCACTTTTCCACGTCTTTTCTCCCTGCAGTCGGGGACGGGGTTTGGTTTTATTGACATGAGAGCTCTTGGAGAGGATTATTGCGGTGGAATCAGTCGTTCACTAATGAGGATGTATAATAATGCCCTCGCCTCACCTCTCCCCTCCTCCCCTCCCCTCCCTCCTCCTCCTCCTCCTCTCCTCTCGCCATCGCTCCTTGGCCCTCTCCATGTTTTCTCATATTATAGGATGCAAGTACATGTTTTAGCAAACTATGTTTTTACTGTTTGAGGTCTGTTTCTTTGTGTGGTTTGGGTTGGAGCGATGTGGATGGTGTTTTGGATTTACAAAATGTCAAAAGATAAAGGAATTTTAACTGAAATAGGATGCAGCTTGCAAGTACAACAGTTTTCCTCCTCTCCTCTCCTTTCCTCTCCTCTCCTCTCCTCTCCTCTCCTCTCCCCTCCTCTCCTCTCCTTTCCTCTCCTCTCCTCTCCTCTCCTCTCCTCTCCTGTTTTAATTAGCTTTGGATTTGCTTGTTCTCCATGCTTCCTGTCTTTCAAATTTTCTCTGTCTCTTCCTAT
>NC_136016.1:17277175-17379675 GCF_048128805.1 Centroberyx gerrardi
GGACACACGCATCATTACACACACACACACACACTCACACACACTGAGGCAGACTTGTTGGAGAGCTCCTTGTTATTGGCTGTCCGAGCTCAGGACTTTTCCCTACGCTCTGCCTTCCACTTCACCTCTCCATCTCTCTCTCTCTCTCTCACTCTTAAATATGTTGGAGACAGAAGTGATAGCATGGCACTCCTTTTTTCTTTATTGAAGCGGTATTTGGGCTTTTGAAACAGTAGAGGGGAGACGCAGGATCTGGAGGGATTTGATCACATGCCAGAAAAGGATACTTGTGGTTCCAGTGGCAGCGGTTTTGAACACGGCACCATCTCTTGGCACAGAGAAACAGAGTTAAAATGACATGTGACAAAGCAATGCATGTCCTGCAGTCTGACAAAGTTTTGGTGTTTTAAATTTTGTTTCGTCGCAAAATCGATGTGCTGCCAAAATAGTAACCATACACCGAGAAAATGCTGCAGAGACAGTGTGTGGGACACCGAATAAGAAAGAGAGAGTGTGAGAGAGTAGAGGAGGAGAGACAAGCACAATAATAAGTAGACTGGTTCAGATCTGAACTGGATGGGAGCAAAGAGTAGCATTGCTTACTGTGTTTCCTCATCAACTTCTTGTATGGACAGCGAGGAGAGGAGAGGAGAGGACAGGGGGAAAGAGAGATGAGAGGAAGAAGTGATGCTGAGGAGGAGAGGAGCCTGTCATCCGAGGGAAGGAAAGAGAGGAGAGGCAGAAGAAATGACAAAGGGGGAAGAAAATGATGAGAGGGAGCAGAGGAGAACGGGGAGGAAGAGAGAAGGCGGGAGGAGAGGAGAGGAGAGGAGAGGGGGAAAGAGAGATGAGAGGAAGAAGTGATGCTGAGGAGGAGAGGAGCCTGTCATCCGAGGGAAGGAAAGAGAGGAGAGGCAGAAGAAATGACAAAGGGGGAAGAAAATGATGAGAGGGAGCAGAGGAGAACGGGGAGGAAGAGAGAAGGCGGGAGGAGAGGGGAGGAGAGGAGAGGAGAGGAGAGCTCTGTTTTGTCTGTCGTCTCCTCCTAATGCGACACATATGAGAGGCCTCGGAAACAATGAGTCACCCCAGAATGGGACTGTCGCCACTATCGGGCCCAAGCAGGCTCTCTGCGCGAGACGATTGTGCCGGCGCTTGTCATTTAGCCGCTGACTCCACCCCCCCCCGCCGTGAGAGGGTGAGTTTTCACTCTGTTTCCCCTCCCCCTCCTGCCGTTTGGACAGCATGGGTCCGGCGTGGTTAACACACCCGGCCAATGTTTGGTGAGATAAGTCAATGCAGGGTTGTTGGTTTCGAAAGTATGTGCCTCATGTGCACACGTGGACTTGCTTGCACACACACACACACACACATAAATGGACCCACACAGCCTGTATACACCTCCATGCAGCATGCAATATATGCATAGACAAATGCAGTATATGCATGCATACACACACATGCACAGCCGCAAGTGCAAGTACACACACAAACACATTGCAGTCTGTGGGTATTGTCACTGGGGAGGCTGCCCCATTCTTTGGCATTGCCATGGGAGACATACCACAGCCATGACATCACCACATGGGATGCTGATGGAGATTGCCAGCAGTGTGTGTGTGTGTGTGTGTGTGTGTGTGTGTGTGTGTGTGTGTGTTGTGTGTGTGAAGGAGGTGTGGAGAGGTGGAGCACGCTGCACTGACAGCAACTGATGTATAGGGTGGCAGGTGGGAGAGAGAGAGAGAGACAGAGAGAGAGAGAGAGAGACAGAGAGGATGCTTATAAACCCATTGTATGGAGTTGTCTGCTCCTCTCCTCCTCTCCTTCAGCTGCTGCACTCCTTCATTATACAGCATTTCAAAACAAAGCCTCTCCCTCTCTTTCTTTCTCACACAAACACACACACACACACACACACACACACAGTCCCTGTCAACTCTCCTCTCCCTGTCACCCGGAGTGGGAGTGTTTCCATCCTCCAGCCTGACTGACTGACTGATTGACAGTGAAAGCCCCGTTTGTTGCTTTTTCATTTAAAACTGACAAGCGCCGCTCCAAACGGCATAAAATAATCGCTCCCTTTTACCCCTGTGTGTGCCAGCTTGTTAGCCGCAGCAAGCTGTCAGCGCGGTGATTGATTGGCAGGCTTGGCTGCTCGTACAGCCAGTTCTGGGGGGAGGTAAAGCAATCAAGAGGCGAGTTGCAGGGCGCTGGCGGTGGCCTTTTCCGTGGGGCCAATTAGAGGGGAGATTTCCCAACAGATTGCTGTAGCTCTGTCTGTGTCTGGGGCTGCGCTTTGGTTTGATCCCAGGAAATTAGCCTGAAACAATAGGGCTAGGCCTACCCAAGAGCCCTCCGCTCTCCCTCTATCTGCAATCTGTCAATTCTCTGTCTCTCTCTGTCTCTCTTTCTTTTTCTCTTTATCTCTTTCTTTCTCTCTGTCCTCCCTGTTTCTTTCCTCTCCACCGCCCGCTGCGCCTTTTCCATTTCGCAGCCTCCCTTCTCTCTTTCTCCATCCCCCGTCCTTCCTTTCCTATCTCATATCTTCCGTCCTCTCTCTCTCTCCATACCCTCCTTTCCCCCGCTTGCATTCACTCATCCTTCGCTTCGTTGGCGCCAGTAGGTGAACTGTAAAGAATGGATGGAGCGATAGGATGGAGAGATAGAGTTAAGAGGACTGTTGTCTAGTGAAGGTCAGAGGGCTAAGGCTCACTTTTGTCGCTGTTAATTACGCTCAAACCTAGTGCATGACTGCACCGCTATGCACACACAGTGTAAACTGATAGAGAATACCCTAAGAGGATCGGAAAGGACAGAGATGTTTTTAACTCAAGGCCAGACTTTCAGACTCGTTACAGGTTCATTGTGGGTATTGAAACTCAAGATTCCGGAATTTGGTAAATACCTAATAAATGCATGCGTTGACGATTGTACTTGGGAGTTTGCCAGTTGCACTTAGAGGTAGAAGTAGACAAACCTACACAAACTGCAGGTACATATCCACATGCACACACACACACACACAAACTCACCCTTCACCTGGAACCACAAAAGCACTGACCCTCCATCCCCATATTGCCTACTTTCTCCTCTCACCCCCTTCTTCCTCTAAGCCTCTTTATCTCTCTCTTCTTCCTCTCTCCCTAGTCTCTCTGTCTCGACCGTCTCTCTCCTCTTTCTGTCTCACATTTCACCCATTTGACGATTCCCCAACTTTAGCACCCTCATTCTCCTTTTTCCGTCTTAAGCTGCTCAGTCACCTCTAACAGTAAAACCCTGCAGTACTACCACAGTCTCATTCGTACTCTCGTTCACATTCATGTCTCTACAAAGCAGACACACTGAGAGAGAAAGACGGACAGAAAGTGACAGACAGACCGACAAAACATTCACATTCACCTCTGTAAAGACGGACAAACCCCCAGCATGATTTTCTCCATTTTACATAAATAGCCATAAAGACTCTGGAGGGTTGCTATATGGGCTATAGCTCATTCGGACTGGAGAGGTGTTGCCTACATGCGGGTCGAGAGGCCAGAGGGATGAGCGGAGCAAACAAGAGTAAAAGACAATAAGGAGAGAAGGAGGTGAGCGGAAGAGAGCGAGGAGAGGAAGAGGTTAGGTGATCAAGGTCAGGCAAGAAGCAGAAGAACAGGGGGATGAGGGAGGGATATGGAGAGGATAAAGAGGAGTGGAGAAGGGGATTTGGGTTGTGAAATGAAAGAGGGGATGGGATATATCAGGGTGGTCCGAGAGAGAGAGAGAGAGAGAGAGAGCGAGAGTATACCTGAGACCCAGAGAATAAGAGAATATAAAACAACAACTTTGAGGGGTTTTTATACTTTGGATAGAAGTGGGGGGTTTTTTGAGGAAGAAGAATATTCTCAGCTTCTTTTTATTATTATGTTTCACACACGTACTTCAGCATGCCCATTCAGTTGTGTGGAGGACGGGTCAATCTATTCTTGATGTATGCCCCCTTTCCCAGTGATCAGACGCACGAGAGATTGCTCAATTCTCCAATAAAAATTCAAATCAAATTCATGACAACAAAAGTGCAAACAGTTGAAAAGACTGAGGAGATTCGGCATGGAGAAGACGATGTGAGGTACTTGTTGAAAATCTGTTTTGACTGCAAATTCATTACCATGTTTTTCTTTGCGCTAAAAACATTTTTATTGCAAAATATTGAATATTTGCAGCCTCTAGGCCTTTTCTAATACTTAATCAAGTAAAATATAGCTCACCGTTCTGTGTGTTAATGCCTCCAAGGAAGCATTGCTTGGTTTTTGGGGGGTTGAGAAACACTCATCTAGACGACTGATTGGCTGCTAAACTCAGTTCCCCCTGATGACTCCGTGAGGCGTTGAATTCCTCCGGTTTATTGGAGAATTCAGCAGGGATGCCAAGCCTTTAAAGCTGCACTAATGACCCAACACACACATATGCAGGCAGGCTGGACACACGCGCTCACTAACACACACACACACACACACACACACACACCTGTACTCGCTTATGCATGTGCACATTTTTCACTGTCTCTCTTCTCTAAACACACACCCACACGCCCACTCATTATATTTCCCTCACCCCAATGCATACCAAATCAGACTCCCTTCCCCATCAAAGGAGTGCCTACATATAAACACACTAAACCCACTCACGCACGCACGCATACCCACTCTCTCTCTCTCACACACACACACCTAACACACACCCTACCCCCCCTTTACCCCACATGCATCCACTATTCCATCCATTACACCCCGCCCGTCACAATCCTCTGCCCCCCCTTACAAGTGTAAAACTCTCTTCCACTTTCCCCTTATGATCTTTTCCGTGAGCCTTATAGAAGAACCGACGGACGGCAGATACATGCGTCCATTAGGGCTTTCCAGTCACTCAACAGCGGTATTGTGACATAGGAGAGCAGGCAATGGGACACGCTCGTCCCTCAGTGGCGGCCTAGGGGAGCGCCGGTTCCATCGTGACAGACGTCTATTCTCTAATGTCTCCCAAGAGAGGCTCCCGACCCCCTCGGTGACTGACGAGCAGGGGGAGAGATGGGGGGAGTGAGAGGGTGAGATGACCCTTCCCGTCGGAAAAATTTGTACAGTGATCATGCACCGCATTCATAAACTTTGTATGTCTTTGTCTGTGTGTGTGTGTGTGTGTAGTGCATTTTATACTTTAAGGAAAATTGCACGTAAACTGACGTTATTTGACGTGTATTTGGGGTTGAAAAGTGTCTCTGCGTAGGTGTCGCGTACCTGTCCAAGAACGTCAACTCTGATTGGTTGATCATAGGGGTGATCAAGCTCCAACTGCTCCAACATATCCCGTTCCTCCAGTCGCTATAGTCGCATCCATGTTTGTTTTTACTGGTGATTGTCCTCCTGTTCCTCTTCCACATTGGGATGGAGGGGGTGAAATTTCAGCGTTTGCCCATAATAAAGAGAGACGTGACATAGTAGGAACAACTTACAAAAGTGACATTATGTTACCCGGCCCGGTTATCCGGAACAACGTTTTCTCTCGAAGACAAAGTATTTTTGGATAGTTCACCCACCCTGAGCTGGAATACTGAAACGCATCGGTACTTTTGTTTCACTGGAGCACAGATATCACATGAACCGGCAGATCAGGGAGTTTATCTGCAGATTTTACTGGTGGCAGCGATGGTGGCAGAGAGTAAGGGTCACATCCTCCAAGGACTTCAGTCTCTTTTAAATATCTTTGCTTTTCTTACAAAGTCAGATGCTTGCTTGCTCATGGTCGCTCGTTGTATAGTCTGTGGTTATGATGGACCGCTGTCCGAGAGCCAATATGGCGGCACCGACGTCACTGCAAGTCACGGATAGCTGGCATCGCTGGCTGTTATATGAATTCCTCACTTCACCACAGTCTGAAATTCTAAAAACAGACTTGTTTTCTATCCAGCATGCATTTTTTGATATATTACAGTGGGTTTTTGAGGGATTTCTTTTGGTTCCTATGGTCATTCGACTTACCCAGCACATATAAGACTACATAAATTGTATGAAAAATCCCAAAACTGAAGTTTGAAAGGGTAGAGTGAGGGAGGAGAGATGATGAATCTTAACCATGCACCTCACGGCTCACCGCCACAAGGCAACACAAAGAGCCACAATGAGATTTCTCTGAGCAATTTAATGACAATACAACAGGATACAGCACCGATCTAAGCACGCAGATCTGCAGCTGAAAGACAGAAGATTCCCCGACCCCAGCGCTCTAATTGGTCGGCTGACTGCAGAAAGACAACACTGTCTCTTTAATGTGGGGGGGGTCAAAGGTCACTGTATTGCATTTGTAAGGTCAGCAGTTGAGGTCGCGCTGCGCTCTGGGCCTTCCTGCTGCAGACAGCTGGGTCATGCCACCTACATAGAGCCCAATTATCCCTGCCAGCTAATAACCGCTCAGTCCGTTTCACCACACACACACACACACACACACACACATACACACACTGATCAACGCAACACACACACTGATTCACGCCAGCTTGAGCATACACACACACAAATTCTGTTTCTTTCAGTGGATGTTTTTCTTGTGCATGCATCTTTCTCTTGAACACTCTCTCTCTCTCTCTCTCTCTCTCTCTCTCTCTCTCTCTCTCTCACACACACACACACACACACACACACCAGCCACTGCCAAGTTGACAGGACACACAGCATTCCCAAGCGGAAAGGCAGCCAACAAAACAAACCAATTCAAATCAGAGCAATTCAAATCGGAACAAAAGATTTCATCACAATTCTTGACATCCCTCCACAAGGCCGTACAAAGAAGATTTCACTGACCAATTTCACGCCCATACAACAGGATACATCAAATGGTACAATTTGTTCTCAATACCAGTGTTTGTCACAAAAGGCAATTTCAATATTCTGTCCCATGATGATATTTTATTTATTTTTTTTCACTCTAGTGTTGATGAAAATATGATACGAAAGAACACTCCACCAGACTTTTTTTCACTCCTCAGTGTCTGTGCTTGGAGATGCTTTTTCTCTTCAGTGTATTGAAAAATGTTCTCTCAGTGTTTGAAGGTACATTGCTACAGGTAAAGGTCCTGGTTATTCAGATCTACAGTATACTGTCGGCAAATTCTGTTTTTACCTGTACTTGACTGATGTAATTTCATGACTTCATTCTCACAAAAAACAGGGAAAAACAGGAAAAATACGAAAATGTTTAAATGTAATCTACACTAAAAAAGTGTTGCTATTTTATTTTTTTTCTATTCTAAGGTTGAACTGTTGAAGTGGACATATTTTTGTCAACTATAATGTAATTATTTTAGTTGACTAAAATCCTTTTTAGCAGCCATTTTAGTCAGTAAACAATCGACTACATTTATTTAATCAATATGCCATGACTAAAAGCTGATTTTAAGACTATGACTAAATTTTAAAATGTTGTGAAAATTAACAATAAATGCAACATAGAGTGTACAGTAATACATTCACTTTGTGATGTAATGCACACTACATTGCACACAATGCAACACTTGGACCGGGACAATCCCAGGCCTTTGAGGCAGGCCTCTGAACACATGTACTGACTCACGCCCATGGATGGGGGAGAGTATTATGTCGACTGTCCATTCCAGATTTTATGGAGCATTCCAATGAGGTTAGCTGCTCTATAGATCAAATGGTCCAATCCTGAACCTGCCCGGCACCTTAAGCTGTGCTTTCTCTGTATGTGTGTATTTATGAGGCACAGATTGGCCTGCGACCTTCGCGCTGTAAGGGAGGGTGGCCCTTATAAACAGTGGTCATCGCATCTGTAGTGACAAGGGGACAAATACTGTTCTCCTGCTTCCCGTAGCCAGCCATTATTCTGGTGCCATTATTTTTCTTCCACTTTGTTTGGATGCCCTCAGCCCTGTTTCCCCTTCCTGCTATCTCGGAAAGCCTACACCTTTTCCGATATATGACTCCTGCTGTTACCCATCACATATATCACCCATCCACCCACTCATCTATCTACACACACACTCACACTCACACTCACTCACACACACACACACACACATACACACACATACGCACACACAGCCCCAGCCCAACCAGCCTTCCTGCCAACCACAAGTGCTGGAAACAAGAAAAAAAATAAAAAAATAAAAAAGAAAAGAAAAAAAAGAGCAGAATGCAAGAGAGACAGAGAAGGCCAGAGAGAGAAGATATTTTGAGGTGTATCCTGGCTGTCTGGCCCTGGCTAATGCCCTCTTCAGTGAGGTGGAATGGCACATAAGCTCCCATTAATACAGGAATGAGTTGAATTTAGCCCCGTCTGCCTGCGCGGCTGGCCTGGCCAGCCCCCCTGGCTTTCCATGAAGTGTGGGGCGCAACACTTACTGAAAAGCTCTGCGCTGCACTCCGGCACGCCACACCCTCCTGACACCCCCAGCGCTCTCCTTTGTTCTCTAACTATAGCCGCAGCGGTGCCAAGGCCCCCCGACTTAAATATTCCACTATAAAACAAGTGATAATGAACATGAGCACCCAGCGCTGGTAGTCGACTGAGCTGCTAAGCACACACAGCCGTGTGCATACACGCATACGCAATCAGCGATACACATATGTGCGCACACAAAGACACATTAAAGGTATACTCACACACACACACAACACAGGTGCACTCATATACACAGGCACACAAATGTGTACACACATGCACACACACAACCCCCCTCCCCTTTTCCACATATACACACGCCGACTGTTGAATCAAAAAAGAAAGTGTGGAGAGAGGGGATGAGAGGTGTAGAGACCTGGGAGTGGAAAATGATTGATCCGTTTTAAGGGTCCCATAAATCCGCCAGCTGATGTGGGTATAAATGGGGGCACGCATGTCTTTCCTACCTGGCAACCCGGCTCACCATCACAACAGGGATATTTATACTGCCCAGCCTCCCGTAAGACCTTGACAAACCCTTCACATGTCAGGAATGGCCGGGGGAATTAGCATACACTGCTGTTTTCGAAATTCTCATAGCCACAGTTATGTTTAAAGTTCTTGGTGCTTTGTTAGTTGGTGGTAAAACATTTATGTGTATGTTTAGGTTATGAATGTGGTGATTCTTGAAGGTGTTCTTGCAGCTTTGCGCGCGTGTGTGTGCATCTTGCATATTTGTATGTGTCTCCGTGTGTGTGTGTGCGTGTCCGTATGTATGCGTGTGTCTGTATGTGTGTGTGTACGAGTGTGAGTATGGGTACTGATGAGTGGCGAGGGCTTTTACAGTAGACTGTATGTAACTGACTGTGGAGCGTCTGTGCAGAGGGAGTCTCCATGTAAAGGATGCCTGTCTCCGGAGCTCCCCGGAGTGGCCAGGCAGCCAGGCACCTTTGACCAGGACTAGGCCCCCTCAGGCCTTCGCGCGTACACACACACAAACACACACACCCCTCTGCGGGCCCCCCACTCTCCCTGGGGTGAGATGGGCCCACCAAGGCCCCTCCTGGAGCTGTTCCCCCAGCAGCTCTGCATCTCCACCTCTCTTACCAACCGCTCCGCACAGACGTGGCCAAAAGCCAGGGGACGCCACTGTTGGGGGGTGAGGGGCGGTGGTGGTGGTAGTGGGGGTATGCGTGTGTGTGTAAGTGTGCACGTGCCTGCATGCGTGCGCGTGCCTGTGTGTGTGTGTGTTTGTATGTGTGTGTGTGTGTGTGTGTGTGTGTATGCGCAGAAGGGGGGTCTATCCCCAGACACAAGTTGCTCAGTTTTTTGGAAAGGCTCTGGCCCACCCAAGAGGAAAGAGTAGGAGGAGGAGGTGGTGGTGGTGGGGGGCGGGGGGGGGGACCGAGGCCTTGGGGGGAACAAAGCTTTATTTCAAACTTGCCGAAAAACAGGGGTCTTTATGCTGTGATGCTGGGGCCCCCTCCTATGTAGGGAGATGTTATCGCAAAGATGCAATATCCACCTCGCCATAGGGCCGGGGGGGCGGCTGCATAGGCCTCCAGTGTTACACTAAGTACCCTGGGGCACTGACCTCACTAATGAAGTCTCCCTTGGCTGCCGCTACCCACTACTGTACCCTCCTTTGTCTTTCACACGGGGATCTCTCTCTCTCTCTCTGTTTGTCTGTCTGCCTCTCTGTCAGCCTGGCTGGCTGGCTCGCAGCAGCAGCTGTGTGTGTGTGACCGTTGCTCATATTTTGTCTGGTTTGAGAGGTTGTTTATATAGCTTATTGTTTGTCTATTTTGCCCTCGCACGGTGATGTTTGTTTGTTTTGTCTGCCGCCTTGATTCGCTCTGTGACCTTGCTCTTTGAGTTTGAATGTCTGTCTCTCTTTGCTGTTTGTCTGTCTATGTGCATGGCTGTCTCCAGAGCTTGCTTTGAACTGTCTCCCTGATTTACTGTCCGCCTGTCTCTTATAGTCCTCTTGACTTTGAAGCTTCCAGTTATCTAACTCTTGAAGCCGCTTCTTTTAAGCTCACTGCGAATTCACTGCGACTTTTATATGTGGCCTTGAGTTGCATTTAAAGACATTACACCAAGCTCTACAGGGAATCCACAAGTGGGAAAAGGGAAATTTGATTTTGCGAGATGGGGATCGGGAGAAAAGCACAATTAAAGTGACGCCCCACATTCCTGTGTGGAGCCAGTGGCCTGGGGATAGGATTTGCTCAGTTTTCCTGACAGCTTGGAAATCCCACCACTCCGCGGCTTGATCCTCGTCTCAGCTTGCGTCTTCCCTCCCAACCCAAAATGTAAAGGGGGAAAATGATATTTGTTTAGAGGAGAGACAGAAGAGTGCTGTGAGGAATTTGGGTGAGCTGCAGAGAAGACGTGAAGTTTTAGGCTGGGAGTCCAGTTGACAACTTGATTTTGTTGTCATAACACATTAATAACTGTCAATCTGCAATGCTAACACACTCCAGGGAGCTGGAAGAGCTACTGGTGGTTAGTTGTTCTTTTCTGTAACTATCTGATGAAGCTCAACCCGCTTGGAGTGAACTTACCAGTGTTAATTATCCAAGCCCTGCCCTAACACAACACAACTGAGAATTATCTGGGTCTTTGATCTTAAGGTGAGCTTTATACTGTCATCATATATACGATGGATCCTCCTGCCTCCTGTTGATGCTGCTAAGCTGTCATTGGTCTCTTAACCCACCAATCAGTCTAGGGGTGTGGCACCTCCTCTTTGAGGCACTGAGCACAGAGAGCAGTTCTCTCTACAATTCCACAATGCCCATCCCCTAGGGGGCCAATGTGGAAAGTTTGCTTTAGCACCCGCTGGGTCAGAAGATGAAAGAGCTTTGGGATGGACATGGGTCTATGGTTGGGGGACGGGAGGGGAGCAGAGAGCACAGAGGGGGGGGAGGGGGCTTATATCTCTTTATCCCGTCTGGCGTGCTGTGGCTGGGCCCGACCCACATCAGCTGTCCACTCTTCCCCGGCTGCCAGTCGCCGTGCGGCCCAAAGCTGGCCTGTCTGCTGACGGATTACCTGGGCGAACGAGCGTACCCCTTCATCCCCCTTCTCTCTGAACATACGGGCCCACCCTCCCCTCCTGAAAGCCCTCACCTGAGCCCCCCTGCATGGCCCTGGGGTGCAGTTATAAAAAGATGAAGGGGTTCGGGGCCTCGCCGGGGTGGGGCTGGACTAGGGCAGGGGTAGCGGTTTGTGGGGGGCTGCTGTGGTGGTTGCGGTGGTGTCTATGGGGGCTAGCCGGGATTAGTTGGCGGCTGGCGGTTATTGATTCAATTTGAGATGCTTTTTTATCTGCGAGCCGCCTAAGGCCAGCGCACATGCTAGCTTCCTCCACTGGGCCCTAATCCCTGCTGGTTATAAAAGGAATATGCCTTTGGTGGCGGAGGAGATGCTCTGAATGCCTGCGCTGCAGCAGAGGAGGCATCTGTCATGTGTGTGTTTGGTTGAGCCGGCACTGGGATCAGGGGGCTCGGCGTGTTGGCTGCAGGTTTTAACTGGTGCTGAGAGCAAGAGTAGAGGAGAGTTTGGAGAGGAATGAGCCGGCGCACTGTTGGTATGCACTCACGGTTTGCACTGCTTGTGTGTATCTGTGTGTCCAGCATTAACACACTGCCATGTATGTGCAGTAATACACACATATTGTAGTTTGAGCTGCATGTCAGGAGCTCCTTGAGACACATTTTTACCTCACAAATGTGTGACCAAGCATTCAGTGTGAATGAAGTTATTAATTTGTGATTAAAGTTGAAAGTGAACTAGGGACTCCAGTGACTGCATGCGGTGAAATGAAAGATCTAATTCTATAAATATTACGTCTTATACTTCTCAATCTCACATCTATTGCAAAAGGACAAATGGACCTCATTGTCTACATTATGATCTACATTATGAAAAGAGGGAGAACGAGTGAAAAGAAAGAAAATGAGTGACAGGCACCAGAAGAGAGTGAGGGGCAGAGACCAGAGGTTAATGAGAAGACCGACAGAGGCTGATGGATGATGAAAGAGTGATTCAGCCCTTTTTCTCCTCCCCTCCCTCCCTCACTTCGCATGTTTATTCTGAGATTGTCATTTGTCATTGGTGGAGAGCCTCTCTCTCTTTCTCTCCCGCCGCAGCCGGCTCCAAATCATGCGCAGACAGATGGAGGGGCCAGCAGCTCAAATGGAGAGGGGATGGGGGGAGAACCAAGGCCAGCATCCCACGTTTGATGTCTCTCCCCTGGGCCTCATCCGCTCTGTCGCCCCCCCCGGATGGTGCTGACAGATGGAACTTCGAGACACCAATCCATTGGGAACAGTGACACAGAAGTATGGAACAGAAGGAGGGACAAGTGTGAAAGATGAATGGCTTGGTGAATGGAAGTTGATATATAAATCAGTGTGAATGGCAATAGAAACTCATAGTTGCAGCCTCTCATAATGCATGAGGCATGACTCAAATCACCTCAGTCAGCATTGCGCTAATCGATAACGCATTCTCACTTACAGTAGAAACAGTGAAGAAAGTCCTGCCAGTTCTGCAGCATGTTGAACTTTCACTGGCCACCCATTTGTATTGCGTTCATGTATATAGTGCATACAGTAAGGGTCTACTGTGCTAGTTCAGTAGTTTTATTAGTAGAAGGGGCAGTGCTGTATACCGCTGTGGTGTCAGTTGTTTTGTTGTAGTGAGCTGATAGTGCCATACATGACCACTAGAGGCTGACAAACTGCTGTGACCAGCCACGGTCTGCCACCGACTGCCACACTGCAGTGCCAGTGTGGTGGCACACACACACACACACACACACACACACACAGCAGCAGTTACACTTTTGTTGGCACACAGTCACACACACACACAAAATCAAAAGCAAACAACAGAATATCTAACCGCGCACTCATGCACACACATTAATATTCAGCCTCTAGCCTCATACAGAGAAACCACTTGCCTACTTAAGGCAGAATGAAATGAGGAAAGCCTGAGATTTTTCATTTCCTGTTTGAAACAATCTCGGGGCTGTTGAGTGGCAGAGTCTCTAGTCTGACTCCTCTCCTCTCAGCATGTCTCAGATCTCCACTGAAAAGAAGCTGAAGATGTAGAGAGGGAAGACTATTTCCTCCTTTTGTTTGGAGGACAAGGTACATTTGGTTTAGAGATATAAATGTATAGTTATAATATTGAAAGTATACTGCTGAGTAGTTTTCAGGAACTGAATTAATTTTCTATTTACAGAACCTAGTCTGCTCAGCACAACTAACAGGAATCCCTGGGTACATAAAAAAAACGAGGTGAGGTGATTGCATTCGCCAAAATCCTTTCAAATATACTGGAGCAGAATGTTTGGACTGAAAAGCGAGGATGGAGTTGTTCGGGGAATGCTTATCTTGGAGTGGAGAGAAGGTAATGGGATTATCATTCGCTTCTGAACAGGAATGCCCTTTATTGAGATTCACCAGTGGGTGATTTGAGGAGCTGGGTGGACAAACTCCTTGATGACTAATAGATTATAGGGAAACTTTTGCAGAAAATAACACCTGCATCACACCCCCTCCCTAATTTCACAACTTTTATGTGCAATTTAAGTGCAACTCACCAACAGCTGGCTACATCGGTAAACATAGGCAGGAACAGCAGAGTGGTAATCAACCTACTTCTCCTTGGTAGCTGCCAGAGGGCAACTCCCTTCAGTTGTCTCCTTCCATTCATGCCTGTGCTGCCACAGAAGTGCCAGCATCGTGCCAGTATGAATGGATAATTGTTGTTGTGTCTTCCTCTTGCCCGATGTGGAATGTGAGAAGCCGGATGCCAGTCCATAGGACAGTGGCAGCGCCAACCGGCCAGGGCCTCACCTACCACCCTGCCCAGGAGCCAAGCAGGAGACTGCAGTCTCAGGGGCCAGAGGAACCGGGGACAGCTGCCTGGACTGCAGCTCAATCCCCCTATTCTGCCTGCCACCTGTTAGGTCCAAGAAGTTTGCTTCTGGCTGCTCCAGTGGCTTAGCTGTCTAGTGTACAGGAATCAAAAGTAGAGCAACCCGCACACCATCTACCTTGGGCAAAAAAGTCTGTATGTTGAGTGTACATATGGCTCAGACTATCTATCTATCTATTCAGTCTGAGGGCTGAAACCTTTGCTGCTTTAAAACTCATGTCTGTGCACCTGAGCTGTTTTTGTTTTTGGTACTTATGTCTAATTAAAATAAAAATTTAGCATCTATCTTAGCATACATACTCATTTATTGAGGCTTTTTTGCCCAAGGTAGATGGTGTGCGGGTTGCTCTACTTTTGATTGTTGCTGAATTCCTCAACCGACGCACCCAAGTAAGCCTCCTGAGTTTTTACCACTAGGCACAGTATCAAAGTCTTTTCTGCTACGTAGCTGTCTAGTATCCTGCCCCCTCAATAATAATAATTATAGCTACTAGCAGGAAATGTAGCAGCCGGAAACAACTTAGCTGTTTAGTCTTGAGGAAAAAAAGAAAAAAAACAGAAGAAAAATTAAATCTTTTAACCTTTAGACTCTAAAGATTAAAAGATTTCATTTTTCTTCTGTTATCCTGTTCCTCTAAAGTTTAGAGGAACTTCACATAAACCGTCCAGCAGATATAGCTGTATTAGTGTCACATTATGGTTGCACCGCTCAGGACTCGAACTCACAACCTTTGTCGCCATAGGCAGGTCATTAATTTGTTGAGCCACCTGTTTTGGACTTATGGTGTAAAAGTAGTTTGACTTAATTAGTTTTACAGCTTATGAAAATTTTTTTTTAATTATCTTCCTCTTATATGGGCCTACATCCTCAGAAAATTGTGCTTATGTTGCATGTATGGCTAATTTTTAATACATTTTTGAAGTTCTAAACATTGGACGGTTGATATAGCGCCACCATCAGGAAAATTTGCCCCCTATTACAGTATGCGTCGTTTTGGGCAGGACCAAACTACTATGTTAAGTTGTGCATGTCTGTGCATTGGAAGGCAGTTTTTTGAAGGAAGAAAGAACGAAAGATAATAATGAGATACTTCATTATATTTATTATGTTTCTCTCTGTAGGAGATTTCTCTTCCTGCTTGCCCCCCTCCACAGTGAGGTCAGAGTGCAGGTTCAGCTACAGAACAGCGCCCCTGGTAGGGGTTCAGTGTCTTGCTTCAGCAGGACGGGTACTTGCCATCCTCCCACTCACTACCCCACCCTGCTGTTCAAATTCCGCTTTCTAGCGACGACATGAATTCAAATCCTGGGTCGTGGTGTGCTGCCATATCTTGCTCTGTCCTGTTTCCTGTTTGCATTCAACGTCAACTGTCACAAAAAACAGCAAGATACTAAAACGAGGGTGGACTGCCAGCTCCCTTTAAAATGCCTTCATTTGCCTGCCTGCATCTTTCTTATTGTGTCATTTGGACCATTACATTATGCAGTCATGGGACGTTGTGACAGACTATGATGAATGAATTTGTCCGTTTTGTGGCACGGCAACATGCATGGAGGACGATAAGAGCAAACTACAGGCTATGTGTCCTCAGATATCCACTTGCCTCTCTTCCTTTCAGAATAGATCTATTTTTTTTCAGCGCTTATTATTTTCAGCCTCCAAAAGTATCTCTGATCATTGTTTCCACATCCTAACAAATATAGCATATGGACTGTCTTAAGCATCAATCTGAAAACATACCTGATCTGGATATGGGACTTTATATGTATTTTTATTTTAGATAATCAGTAAAATAGTTCTTAGTATCTTTATTTACTTCTGTTTGGTGGTCATGTTCATATCAAAATGTAACATATTTGGCTGTCTCAGCTGTCAACAGACTATAAAATGGTATAAAAACTTTGTAATGCCGGCATAAAGAGAAGCCAGTAGCATCAGTAGCAAGTTAGCTGTATCCCTGAAGCACTTGCATAGTCTATGTGTATCAATGGGAGTACATAGATTTATACAGGAGTTTGCGGGGAATGTGTATATCCTACTCTTAACAGAAGGATTTTGCCCCTACCCATGTGGTGGAAAGCGGGATGCCTGGCTGCTGTGCTCATGTTGGGGCGAAGGGGCAGGTCAAGTTTGGCTTCCCCGGCGTTTGCAGCCTGGAGCTCACTTAGCCCCCCTTGTCATATATATTTGTGTGGCGTTTGGTTCTGATTGCTGCTGCAAGCCCTGTGGAATGTGGAGCAGTTATGCACAGTTGTCATTGCAGACCCATTCCACAAGCTGCACTCGATGGAGACATGTAGGGGGAGACTGCTGTAAGGCCCACTATATGTGTGTGTGTGTGTGTGTGTGTGTGTGTGTGTGTGTGTGTGTGTGTGTGTGTTGCACTGTGTCACTGAGTTCAAGTGTGCTGTACATTGGGGTGTCTTAGAGCAGTTTGTTTGTGCACCGTATGTCTCCCTCTCTGTCACCAATCTGCTCTATCTCAGTCTCTCTCTGTCTCTCTCTCCTTCCCTCTCTTTGATCCTTGATGCTCTCTTTCTTCCTTTCTCTCATTGTCTCCCTTACTCTCCCACTCTCTCTCTCTCTCTCTCTCCATCGTGCCAGGCCAGTTTAAACCTTTGGCGCCCGGTTTCCACACTCGACCAGCTCCTTGTCCCCTAAGCCCATAAACATTCCTTGTTTTGGAAGTCATTGACCGAAGATGGAGAAATGGGAAGAGCTTGCATCCCACATAATGGGAAAAACTCCCATCTATTATACCTAATCTCTCGCGTTATTTTCATTTGGTCCAAAATTTAAGCTGGAAGAATCCCATGATGAACGCAGTGAAGCAGCATTATTGGCACTGAGTCTTGAGGTTTTGCGCCACACACAAACATAAATATAAACACGCTCACACACACACACTACCCCAAAAACCAAGCCATAAAACATGGGTGCAGCAAACACCTTTGTTGACAGAATGCTGGGGTCAGTGTTACACAGAACCTGGGGGCTCAGGACAAGTGGGGAGGTATATTGAAGGAACTTAATTATTCTTAATGAATTCAATATGATGACTCATTATCAGGACTGGAGACATCACCAAAGAGATGGGGGTAATGGTTTCCTTTAACCATTTAAGGTCAAATTCCTATTTGCAATGATAGCTGGGAAAAGGCTGGCTGGACAGAAATCAGCATGGCAGCAACAAACGTCGGGGCGGGGTTTGGGGGTACAGATATACTCTCCCCGACCCCCTCCAATCCTTCAGACACCTTCTCACTGTCAGGAGAGAGTCTTCACAGGGGGAGGGGGGGGGCTGCGAGGGGTGGCGGTGGGTAGAAAATGTGAGAAACAGAGAGAAGTGGTCATTCGATCGCTCCCCCACCCTCTTCACCTCCAGCTTTGCCCAGGTACGCCCCTCACACTCCTCCCCCCTCCCCTCTCCCATCTCACCCCGGCACCCAGCCAAGCAGCACCCTGATGGTGATGCAAGAGCAGGCTTGGACACCCCCTCTCCCTCCTCTCCTCCTCTTTTCCTCGCCTCGCTTCCCGCAATAACCCCACCCCTCCCCTCCTCAAACCCCACCCCCTGAGCGGACATGGCACCCACCAGGCCGGGGACCAGGCTGGGGATTCTGAGGTGGCGCCCGGACCCGGATTATTTACGAGAGCTGTAGAGCTGCGGAGACTGTGGTATTTCTTCTTTCAAATGCCTGGGATGGGAATGCGTGTTATGGGGAATACGGAATCTCCGAGGCCCCTCACTCTCTCTTACTCCCTCTCTTCCTCTCTGTGTGTGTGTGTGTGTGTGTGCGAGCGTGTGTCTGTGTCTCTCTTTCTCACTTTCTGTCTCTTGCTCTCTCCTCTCTCTTTGGCTCTCTGGCTCTCCAGCTCTTATGGAGTTAGAAGCGTTCTCACACCGAGACACTCTCAGTCAGCCACTCATGCAGTCTCACATACATGTAAGCACAAAATACACTCATTTCTGCATTGCATAGACACAGCTACATTCTGTCCTGGGATAGAAAGTAAGCATGTCCCAAACTCTGGGTTTCGGTCCATCACTAGATTGTGCTTTACTGTGATTCATTTGTTGACAGACGCATTCTTGCTCCTCTAAAACATAACAATCCGGCCCAGTTGTCACCCCTGTTGAACATGCTTATCAGACCACTGGTATCACATCTCCAGCCTTTTGTGACAAAGCAAAATGTTCTGCAGACTGTGTGACTGCTATTAGGTAAGACCCTGGAGCCTGCCTGCTTGAACGCTCCTTGGCCGGCGTGGTATGGGAGTGGGGTGCAGATAGGGGTAATCGCGTGGATGCCTAGGAGCGAGGTATCCGGCATTGATGCCGTGTTCCACATGCCCAGAATAGCCAGCCGTTCACGGATATCTCAGGACACACAAACACTGTAAATTAGAGGCCTCGGGGTGGCAAAGAGGGTCGTGAAGGGAGAAGGAGGGGGAGCGCCAGGGTGAGAGGGTTGTTGGGAAATGGAGGTGAGGGTGGGGTGGGGGTTGTTTCTGGGGAGCGGGAGGCAGTGTGGAGTCAGCAGGGGTCGGGTTCTCTGTCTTGGGTATCAGCATCCGGACACTGACGCCAAAACGGCACAAACTGGAGAAACGATTAGATGAGTGAGAGAGTGAGAGAGAGAGAGAGAGAGAGAGAGAGACCCCTGGTGTGGGTCACACTGCTTCACGGCTACTGTAGCCCCCCGGAGAGATGAAGAGATGGCAAAAGGAGAGGGGAGGGGGCTGGAGAATGAGACAGCAGAGAGGAAGGAGAAAGGCTTGGCGTCAGTCGGGGGTTGGGGAGGGGTATGTTATGACATGGAAAACCCAGACTGTCGGTCACGCTGGTCTGTGTGGGTCTTTAAGCGGTAGGAAGGCCTCCGAGTCCAGCCTGGCTGCCTCCTACCTGGCGCTGGTTGGAGCCAGGATACAAGGAGTCAACCTGTCACTGACTCCTGCTTGTAAACAAACCAAATACCGTGGGAAAGAGGAGGTGTGAGGCAGAGGATGCTGCTGTCTCCATGCCCTGTCTCTCTCTCTCGTCAACCCCCAACATTTTCCTCTTGTGTCAGCGAGAAATCAAATACCACCCCCCTTCCTTCGCCGATGTCCTGAACTCCTGAACTTTCTCAAATCCATGTGCCGTTTTATTTGTTTGCCACGTGAACCTCTGGGGCGAGCCAAAGGCTGCAGCTCAATTCTTCATGCCTCAGAGAGACTCTTTCATATACACTTCACCTCAAGAGCTCATTAATTGATCATAAGGATCATCAAAATATCCAATTCCTGGCTGCCATTCCTAATGATACATGTCGTGGATATTATTGCTTGATATAATTGCTGCAGTTCAACATTTCACCATCTGCCCCATAGTTTTAGATGTTTTCTCCACTGGTAGGGATAAATATAGACGTCTGTCCTTGGTTCAGCATATTTGAGTTTGAGAGTTCCAGCTAGTTTACTCTTTCAATAATAAGCCACTGTACCAGAATAGGCAATATTGCGGGTCTCTATGGCAACCACAGGCTTTGCACACGAGAGACAGAGAACATGCCCATCAGCGGCCAGGGAGGCAGGCAAGCAGGCAGACATTTTTAACCTTGACATTTTTGGAGAGATACCATTACAAGTTAGTCCAAGACTTCCCATCGCCAACCCAGCCGTGAAACCCTCTCCCGATGTTCTTTCCAGTTTTGGATACTTGTCTTTTTTCCCCCCTCTGCCTCATCCTCCTCTCCCAGGACAGGTCTCGCAAACACAGCCTGTCATTTTTAATAAATGCTTGAAACCAAGTACTGGTTTTTGTCCTGGAGGATCTAGAAATGACTAAGCGATGGCTGGTTGCTGGGACTCTCTGGAGAGGCCCTGGGGTGAGGGAATGGAGCTGGAAGGGGGAGCTGGCCCCCGAGACGCCTGCAAGCCGTCGGGATACACACTGGCCCGGCCACAAAAATGAGCCTCTGGCCTGTGTTGGCCGCCCCTCTGACTCTACACAAATACACTCTCACTGACACACACACCAGTGGAAAAGTGGGACTATAGGTGGCTGAGGAACATGGAGGGAAGAGGAAAGATGATGGGAGGATCTGGGAATGGAGGGTGGTAGTGGAGGGTTGGGGTGTTGTACATTCATTCATATTTCTTCCCCTCCTTGTACGAGCAAGCCAAACCTCATTGGGTGAATCAGTGTTCCTCGTAAACAAGCTGCAAACACACAATGGCGCCTCCAACTCTAGAGAGTCAGAGAGAGGGAGAGAAATGGGTACAACGAGAAAATAAATGAGAGGAAAAGAGAGAGAGAGAGCGAGAGAGAGGAAGAAAGCGCGCCAACCACCAGACTGACATCCTGGTGAGGGGAGCGCAGCCAGTCGCCAGCAGCAATGGAGGAGATGGCATTTTAGAAACAAAACAAAACATGTCGAAGGAAAACAGCCATGTGTTTGAAAAACAGCAAAAATGAGAGGGGAGTAGCTTGGGCTGATTTCAAGAGACTCGCAAAAGCCCCCTTAAATTCTCCCTCAGGACTATGAATAATGTTGTCTTCCATCTATCAGTTGTGGTCGAGGACGTCATGTCAACGCCGGCGGCTCTCTTGTCTGCTTCACTGACAATCCCCCCTCAATCTCAGATCATCAGCAGTGTCTTACTTTCTATTCCAAAAAGCCAAAATTTCAGGAATTTTCCATTTGGTGGCCATTTTCCCATTTGGCGACCATGTAATTTTGAGATTTTACAATACAGTATAATTGTATTGGCTTGGTCCCGTGGTCTAAAACATTTTCCACACATGGCAGATAATGTCAGCTGTGAATTCCAGTAAAAAGCAAAATGAGTTATGCCAAAATTGTACATACAAGGTTTCCGCAGGGCGCTGATTCCTGTGCTTAGAGTCCACTTAAGCCCCTAAGAGTCCACTCATACAACACTATGGCGTGCTGACACTGTATGTATAATGGTAATCTATATTACAATCCCATCACCAACCAACTTGGAACCCGTTGTGCTTTGAGAGCCCTTCATGAGCCAAGCCAGAACAAGGCTGCTGGTGGCTTGCAGAGATTCATACACTCTTCTTGCCATCTTATTTTAGTCCTCAAGCTCTACCATGATTGCATACAAACGCAACAGGCTCCTCTTAGGGCTAATGTATTCAGATTACAGGCAATTACAGCTTATTACCGTTCTGGGGGGGAAGCGGGGCTCATTTGCAGTATTTGTTCAGTGAATGTCTAATAGCGGGAAGGGGAGGGAGGCTCGTGCTTCCTGCTGTGCGAGCCGTGATGCTGTCGGAGAACTGTAGCGTAGCACAAATATTAACGACTCATTTCCCCCTCACCTGGAAGACGCAAGTGGAGCTAATCCAGATACATGGCAGTGCTAATAGCCCAAATAAATCACTTGTGAGCTCACTTTGTGGCTTGTTGTCTTTTGGAAGAACAGATATGGAAAATCAAGCCTTGGTCTGGTACTCATGAAAGGAACATAATTTTCTGATGTTTGAACTTCTTTAAATGTGGCAACAACTGTCTTTTTGTTGCTGCAAAGTATATACTCCGATTAAACATCTAAATTATTGTTCTGGATGGTAATGGCTTGCAGGATGGTTCAGTTCTTGACATATCAACAAACAACAAACCGTCAACTTTTGTGTCACATTCCTTTGGCACGGCTTGCATTCCATGCGTCTCCAGACAACCCGTTCTGCGAGGTGCTTTCGCTGCAATTATGCACACATGCTCAAAAAGACCACTTTTTCCTTCAGCCTTTCATTTGTGCTTCATTTTTTCTTACTGCGGTAATTCTGTAAGTAATCATAGAGCTGGGTGTCTTTGTAGTGGTGAGTGGTGGGGCTAACAGAGATCAGGGTTTAAGGTCTGGTAACCTTGTTAAGTAGGTTTGGGGTTTGATCTGCCATGGCTGGGTGCCATTTGCACCAGAAGTGCTGCACTCTCCTTAGAATGTCAAGATGTCTGAAACCTCCACCAACCAAATGAATGACTAATCAAATGGCGGATGGATGGCTAGAGGGATTTGTTTTAATGCTGTTCAATGCCTAGCTTTGCAAAAGCATCTCAAAATCAAGATCGCCCTCGTCCCATTAACAGAACAACAAAAACAACGTTAGTGTTAAGTAGCTTTTGGAAAATGGGAGACCGTGACACTGATAAGATCTCAGCCATTTCCTTTAATGGTGAGAAGCGTTATCATGACAAACATAAGCAAGGGTCAATCAAGAGGCCATGCTGCTTTTGCAGAACAATTTCAGGTGGTGTAATGTGATTGCTGTAGGCTCAGGTTTAACCCAGTCAGATTCCAGCAGGAGGGCCAGCAAGCTTCCCCTTCTACCTCCGCTTTGCTTCAGGTCTGCTAGCTTGGCCGACTTACCGAAAAACTGCCAAATGGCAGTTAGTCACTGGCTAAGAAACTGTGCTGTCAAACTTAGCATCCTACCAGTGAAAACTTTGGCCATGCCAAATGTGAAGCCATGAAAGGGTTGCTGTGTAGCGCTATTCCTTTCCTCTGGACTCTCCGTTTCTGTTGCTGTGTATTGCAGTGTGTGGAGGTATATTTAGGTGTTCGGTTTGGGACAGGAAGAGGGGAAGCGCTGAGGTTATTTGATTGCTTCATTATGGTCATATATATGGCCATATATTTATGTATACTTTGTTATGTATGTCATTACATGTACACCAGTGAGTGTTTGTTTGTTTGTGTGTATGTGTGTGTGTGTGTGTGACTGAGTAAAGAGGGCTCAGTGTTTGGACCACCCTGCGAGCTGGGCTGAGTGACAGCGTGGGCCTCAAGACTCTTGCAGAGCACACACACACACACACACACACACACACAAACACATACACACACAGACACGTCAGCGGGCTCATTTTTCAACATGTTGTTTTCTACTCTATTAATGTCTCATGACCAAATACATATCATACTCCAAAGCAAACAGCGCCGTATTAAAATGGAATAAATCACTTTGGGATCAGGAGAGAGCGCACACTCTGTGGTGCAGCACCGTACCACCCAGTAGTATCACAGGATATATAGCCATATACCAGCTGGATCCAATCCTACTCCTGTGTCCCTTACTGCTCAACAACTGATCTGAAAAGACTTGGATAGGTCAAACATAATCAAGATGCTTCAGTAATAATATTTTGTCTCTCCGCGATCTTGGTGAAAAAAGTCAACGTGGCGATGACATAAAGCTAAATTGAAATGAATGTTTTCTAGTTTTCAAACTGTTTTAACTGTAATTTCCCATTAGTCACCAGTCTTTTCTGTAAATTACGACCCTTCCCTCGTAATGAATAGAGGCACGAGTCCATCTATCTGCCAAAATGAAGTGCTATCCTTGCTAATAGTGTGTGTTTAGGCCTCCAGTCGGAGAAATTCAAAACAGTTCAGTCTGTGATGATGTCATTCATATCACAGGCTTATTATTCTTATTACCATATCGCTCTCATTCTGCACTCCTGTTGGGCTCTCTGTGAAGACACGTCTGTGGCCCGACCCCCCACTGTCATGTAGAACACACACACACAGACACACGCATGCGCACACACACGCATGCACACGCACACACACACAAACTATTGTTAGTCTTTATTGTTAGATGATGTGTAAATCAGTGGATGTTTCATGGAAACATTCAACCACCACATCCTGTTATCAAACATGCAGCAAAAGAGAACACTCAGGCACATGCATACACACACACACACACCCACACACACGCACGCACACATACATGCTCCCACCATAGCCCACCTCTAACTCCAGGCAAATGAATCCTAACCTCAGAAAGTCTTTCCCGCCAATGCCTTGTTCTGTGGTTGTCTGGATAGAAAAAGAGGTTTGGAAATCTTGATACACTTTTTGGAATTGTTGATAGACTCTGGATCCATGACCGTGGATGTGGTAGTACAACAAGTTCTCTAGCTTTTTCTTCATTGAAGAAGTAGAGTATCACTAGCGGTCAGATGAGCATCTTGTATCTCCAAAAAAAACTGCTGTTATCTGTCAGTTTTCAAGAAAAAGATACGTATATTCATGCATCTGTGCCTGTGCTGCACACGCAACAACCTGATGCCATCACTGCCACGACTCTCCTCATTGGTTCAGGTGATCCAGAAATAATTGACAATCCCTCTCACTGCAGCAAATCTTTCCGTTTGACCTCTTGACGTCTCTTCCATGATGACCTGGGTTGTTAGTGGATGAATGTCCCGTTGACGAGTCTCACCGGTGCATTGGGGACTCATGCTTGTAATTTAACAATATAGCCATTATACTGCAATTGGAAAGATGGGCCATACTGAAGAATGTGGTTGCTCCTTGCCTTCGATGGATCAGGCATGTAGCATCATTAAGCCTGTAGACTGTAGACTGTGTGTGTATGTATGTGTATGTCTGTGTGTGTAATGGTCTTGGGTGTGTGTGGGTGGATGTATGATGTATTTAAGGGTCTTACGCACATACTTTATATGATTCAATACGTAGGACAGGTGTCCAAATGTGCTTGTAGGTGGATGTATACTGTATGTGTGTGTATAAATAAATGCTTGTGTGTGTGTGTGCTGCATGTGTGCACTAGATGTGTGCAGATGTGGCGCTGTTAGCATTTGTGTCTGTTCAGTGAGGAAAATTATTTGTATCTGTATTTGTGTTCAGATAAAAGTATGGCCAGAACTGATGAGATTGTTAAAAAAAAAAAGGTTTACAGCATATTTAGACTCAGAATCAGTCGCACAGCAAGGCAACGTTACCACAATTCCTACTTTTTTGGTGCCTTAAGTCAACCAGCTGGACTAGGTTCTTACAAACGTCTCGTTAAACCTGCATATTAGTTATGTTTCATTTTAAATACCAAGTAATTACCAATTACTGTCAGTTCAATTGAGCCGCTATTGTATTTGCAATGATCTCCAAAAGTAAGTAAAACAATTCCCATTGCCAAAAACAAAATAGTTTTTCACAAAAAAATGAACTGCATGAACTTTACCGGCATTGTTTTTTGAGATGAAGAGATGAGGTTTTAAACTATAACCTAATCAGAGGCACCACACAGCCACAATTCTAACCCCACACAAATCACAGGCAAAATCACACATAAAATATAACATGCAATTGTCCAATCAATTGATAGTCAGCCAGCCGCCACACCGCAGTACACGCAGCATCCTTAGGTTGCAGCTCTTTTCTCTCTCCCCTTTATCTGAGCCCAAACTCTGCAGATCAAATCAAGTGCGAAGGTTTTCTAACAATCCTTGTAAACCTTGGGCGGCAGTAGGCTAGACGCTAAAGAAGCGGGTTTGTGACTAGACGATCACTAGTTTCAATCCTGAAGCGGCTGGTAAATATCTGGATAGGGACAGGGAATAAGTAATGCTCTCCTGTCCTTCAACCACAACTAGAAAGGCAACCTTGAACAAGACACTTAACCCCCCAGCTATTTTACAAAAAGATCTGAATATTAATCACGGTATTTGGAGCTCTGTAAAGAGGCAGAGTAGGCCGCTATCTGCAGTAGCAGGGAGGGAAGGAAGGAGAGAAGCTGGCTGGCTGGTTGGCTGGCTGACGAACTGACTGGGGACATCAAAGAGGAGGCAGCCAGCGCCGAACTGAGCTCTCTCCAATGATTAAAAGCAGGGGCCACAGTAACGTCTGGACGGGCCATTTAAAACTAATGAGGGAAAATAAATAGAGCCATGGCCATTGGCATGTGGAGGTATAGAGTGTATGTATGTATGTATGTATGTGTGTGTGTGTGTGTTTCAGCCACTATATCTTTGAGAAACCGAGAATGTGTGTGTCTAAATCTTAGTGTTGTAGTACATCATATGCATCAGTGCATAATTTTCAGTTCCTAGAGAGGACTCACATCAGACGATAACTGAGCGCCAAATTTGTAGTTACAGCAAAATCTTCTAGATGTAACAAGCCCTCAGAGTAGAACTGAGTGATGTAGGATTTTCACTGGGATCATCTAGAAAACAGGCAAAATCAGCCTCCTCACTGGATGTGTCATCGCCTGCGGTTCTATTCTTAACCCTAGAATTTGTCGGTATACTCATGTGCGCACATAATTATCGTCATCACACTGCATCCATCAACTGACTCACTGTGTGAGTGACTGTGTGTGTGTGTGTGGTGTGTGTGTTGGGGGATGCAGGCAGGAGGCTTTTGATTTTATGAATGAGTTATGCTACTCTGGATCATCTGCCATTTTTCTCATGACAAAGATCAGATAAGTCTAATGTGACACACACATGTTGTATGACCACAGTGCCTTATTCTATTCCACACACAAACAGAAAGATGCTCTCAGAGTGAGGTAGGTGACAGTGAGTGGAAGTGAAGTGCTGACATGGGCACTTTAGTAGTTGCAGACAACTTGTGGAGCTGAGAACAGAGGCAGGCGTACTGACTCATCAAATGTGGAGGTTTGTGTAAATGGTATCTATAAGTAAATTGCGTTCGTCATGAGTGATGTCAGTGCTGGGCGGATGGTAGGCGTTGTTAAGAATCATAATTACTTACATTTACATTTCAGAGCGACGGAAAAGCTTCAATTCCTAGATCGCTGAATTCACAAGCAATCAAAAGTACAAAGGTCAAGGCTTTAGTGGCCATACATCATTCCCGTGACCACGGAACAATCATGCAAGAGCGAAGTGCTAGGAACTAGAAGTAGAATAAGAGCCAGAGAAAGATAGAAGGGATGATTTATTATCATAATTATCATCAACTTTATGAGCAGGATCAGGTTTGTACTCCTCTGATTATTCATTATGTATCTTATTCTCCTCATATTCATCTTTGTATTCTTGTATTCTTTTTATTCAAATTTTCCCCCCACTTCTATTTCTTCTTCACTAATTCTTTTTTGTTTTTCTTCTACCATAATTCTTTCTTGTTGTTTGTCTCCTCTTGTGTGTAATTTGTAGCTATCTTCACTGTCTTATTTTTCTTCGCTGTCATCGTGATCATCATCACCCGCTGCATGTTCAAAGCGCAGCTAAAGCAAAGGCAAAGACTAACAGAATTCCTACAACCAGCAATAGTTTGCTTTGTTGATAATCCAAGTGCTTGGCTGGATGATAGTAAAAAAAAGCCAACCCATCTTAACGGATTCCAGGCCCCTTTCACAATGTGACTTTTTTATTATTACAAGTTGCATTTAGCGTCAGAGTTGAGTTATTTCTCAATCCAGTGCTCTTCCAAGATCTAATGGGCAATTATCTATGGAGGAGAAGTTAATGGGTGTCCCATTTCACAGAGTCCCCAGTTATTTATGTCAATGAGCGCCATTGTGTGGAAACGTGGCAGGCCCGCGCTAACCGCTCGACTTGTTTAGATTTTCTCTGTGGAATCCCACACCCATTGTAAGCCAGTACTAACCACAAGACCAGTGTGTGTGTGTGTCTGTGTGTGTGTCTGTGTGTTTTATGTGAGTGTGCAAAGACCAGTGTAAAATGTACAAGACCAATGTGTGTGTGTGTGTGTCTGTGTGTTTATGTGAGTGTGCAAAGACCAATGTAAAATGTATATAAACGCAAAGACATATGAAAGTATACACTGACAGACAAACACACGCACACACACACACATCGGCCACCCCAATACACACAAGCCCACATAAACAGACATCCCGCCTCCCACACACACCACACACACACTCGCCACAGACACTTACACAAACAGAGCCGTAGACCTACCACCACATACTCAGACACCCCCCCATCCACACACACACATGCGCGCACGCACATAGCTAGAGACCCACAACCACATACGCAGGCGTCCCACCACACACACACACACACACACACTCACAGAGCCAGAGACCCACCACCAACATCAACACCCACAGGCTAGGGCTTGGTGACATCATGGCTTGGATGACAGCACGTCTTCCAGCCCCATTAGTCTGATTGTAGGTGGCTCCGCCGCAATGATTTATGGGTAAATATCCATAGTCCCTCTCCGCTGTGTTGATTTATGGGCCATGTTTTGGTCCCTTTGGTCCCCAGACCACAAGACTTGGGAGGGGGAATCCTATACAAATAATGACATTGTAAAACTGGAGACGCAGAGACCAAAAGAGAGAAGACCCGCCCTATTACTCTCTCAGCGCCCAGTGGCGTTGAAGATCTGTTGATTGTCACGTTTTGATTGGTCGATGAAATCAGGAAGCAGGAAACGTGCGTGTCTGAGTGTGTGTGCGCCAGCTAAAAAAATCCTTCATCTTTCTCTTTCGGTCTTTCTGTCCTTTTCTTTTCTTGTGTAAGCCTGCCTACCTGTATGTGCGTCTTTCCATGTATCCGTCTGCCTGTCGGTCTTCTAGTCTGTCTGTCCACCTGTTTTTCTACCGATGTATCTGTCTGTCAACCCCCCCCCCTTCTCAACCCCTCCTCTTTCCCTCCCTGTCACCATCCCCAACCGCCTCCCTCTGCCTCAGAAGTGTCTCAGTTCTTTAAGAGCCCTATTAACTCTCACTGTCTAACACCACAGTGGAAAAGGGATTAACACTAGAACGAAAGAAAGGAAGAAAGAAAGAAAGAAAGAAAGAAAGAAAGAAAAAGAAGCCACGTCTTCACATCAACACTTCTTCTATCCAGTCGCTTTCCATTTTTGTTTTTGAACCCACACATAGTCCCATGTACTACTTTAAGTGCACACACAGACACACATACACAGACACACACATACATGCACATACATATACAGTACGTATGTATTCTCTCTATCTCTCTCTCTCTCTCTCTCACACACACAAACAAATTCCCCCCAGACATACACATACTGTATCAACACACAAATCGCTTTTTGTAATGGGTAATGGGTCTTTAGGAGTGAGGGAGGAAGCTTAACATCGATGTGGAAAGATAGGGCAGTTAAAAAGATGATGTGCTGCTTTTTTTCATGTTTTTAGAAAAGCTGCTATATAAATAAAGATTATTATTATTATTGTTTTTATTCACCCAAGCACGCTGTGAAGATCCCCCCACTCATTCTATTGATTTTTTTTTTCTATATCTGCATATCGCTGTTTTCATGTTTGAACTTCTATGGGTTGAGGAAAGTATACGGCCTCTTGGGCTCATGAAACTCTTTCAGAACCCACTGGATGAACTCAAAAATGCACGGTGCATACATACATAATACATATATACATAACCTGTTTCTCAGTCTGTCTGGCTTTCTCTGTCTCTGTCTTCACTCTGTCTCTCATTTCACTCTAATTTATTTGTATTCAGAGATTGTTTCCCATTCTCTCTTTTTTTTATCTATCTCTCCTTCTATTTCTCCCTCTTTCTCGCCTTCTTTCCCCTCTTCTTTTTCTCTCTGCCAACCCATATGCGTAGGAGGCCCCCAGTTGACAGCTATGGGCTGTTGTTTATAATTGACTTGTGATGTGTTACCATAGCATGCAGCATGTCGCCCATGCACCTCGGTCCAGTTGGATCTGGCTATAGATTAAGCAGTGAAAATGCACTGTCCCTGATGATGAAAGAACCAATTAAAAGGACAGCAGATAGCTGTAAATGTCATGAAAGTCACACTTTGGCTAATTTAGTGGCCATTAATCGCTAGTTGGATGCAGCAGCGGAAAAGCTGTTTCTCAGAGCTGTTTCACTTTATGTCTACGTTGTACTGTGAAAAGTTGACAGAGCCAAAGCTGTGTTTCATATTTTAACAATGAATATCCTTTTACTCATTCTTGCAGACTGACTCGTGTGCTTTTATTTCACCTCTAGTATTATCAGCTGTAGTAGTATTTTATAATCAGAAGCATGTGTTTTGAAAGTGGCCTGTAGAAATAGTTTGCCTGAAGAAATGAGTTCATCATCAGCTGTATCTTCTGAGCCATCTGAAAACTCACTTTTATAGACTTGCATTCAACTAATAGCTTGTTTTATGTTCTGTTTTGTTGTTTAATTTTCCATTCAAATTAGGAAGAGGTTCATATGTTTGGTTTCCCAATGTATGTCTTATATTTGTTTGTTTGTTTTTTTGTTCTTTTAATTGTGAAGCACTATGTAAGAAAAGTGCTATAGAAGCAGAGTTTATTATTATTATTATCATTATTATTATTATTATTTGGAGGCTTGGCGCTGCATAGTGTGTATCCTGGAGCCAGCTGTCACACTCAGCTCCCAGGAGCCTACATAGGAGAGCTACATCGAAAGGCCACCGAGAACCCATTGAGAGCCCTTCAAGGGAGCTGCTAAATTTGTCGTGTGTACGTGTGTGTGCATGTGTGAGAATGAGCGTTTTTGTATGTGTGTGTATATGTGCATTTGTCCGTGTTGGTGTGTGAGTGTGGTTTTGTGTGAGATATAATTAGAACACCTCCTCCTGACTGACAGGTGTTGGGACAACCTGCTGCGGCACCTCAGTGGTGCATGCTGGGTGCCTGGGGCACTCACGGACATCTCAGGGCCGCGCTCGCCACTGATTGGCTGAGAGGGGAAATCGCCATGGCGAAGCCAGTGGGAACGTTTTTCCTGGCACTCTCAGGCTCCCCAGCAAGCCCAGTGGGTCGGATTCCATAACCATCTCCACTAGTCTCATCCCCGGAAATTGCCGGTTAGATTTTACCGCTGGTGCTTTTGTCTGTTGTTGAGGGATGGATGGACAGCAGTAAGAAAAGAAGGATTAAAAAAAGATTGAACAGATGACGATATTGCCTGTGTATGCTTTCAGAGGAATGCCAGCATGTTTTTTTGACATTTCCACTGGTTATGACTAATGTTCTCTCTGTGCTGCTCAGCACACACTCACTGTACAATGAGGTGGCAGGGATGTGTGTGTGCCGATAGGCAGACACTGAAAACACACACAATGAGTCATAATACACCATGCTACCACCATGCACACACACACACACACACACACACAGGTTCACACACACATACACACATAGACTGACTCCCACCCCCAACACACACGCACACTTAAGGTGTCTAAAGGCCACCAGCCACTAACCACAATGTCGGTTTGCTTCCTAAATTGATTCCTATTGACTTCCACCAGATCCAAAAGTCTGCGAGTGTGGGAGGTTAAGAGGAAGTGTAATTTGCTAACTGGTCAAGGCCAGCGTTCTCAACATGTGCTGTCTGCAAGCTGGACTGTGTGTTGTGGGCTGAGAGACATCGTGCTCTGACTCAGGAGTGATTCACACCATTTGTTCTATGGGGACATTGTAGGGGAGTTTGCTGCCAATGCTGCAGTGCTATCACTCTCTTTTGTTGTGGGGAAAGACAATTATTTTTACATCAAATAGGGATAGGTCTGTAGATACGAGGTCTGTGTTGCTGTCATGTGCACTTGGGATGAGTGATAGTGATTTGTGCTGCTCTCCTGCTTTTCTCTCTCTCTTTCGCTCTCTTTTTCTGACTGTCTCAGGTTTGACTCTGTCTGACAGGTTTGAGACAACCGTCACTGTACAAATTTACACAAAGATATAGTGGAATCATGTTCAAATATCTAGTTTGACTCTGTTAACCTATGAAAGGTGTCACTGTACGCTGACGATTGGCTGTTGTTCTTGACTAATCAAATAAATCAAATGAAGTACCAAATATTTTGTACATGTCAAGCTTTCACCATCCTGACAACTGTAACAATTATAGGATTCCATTCAAGGTAAATATGATGATTTTTAGATACCAGAACACAAAGTGGCAGGACAAGGTCATCCCTTGCACTGATGTGAGCTATTATGACTGCTTTTGACACCTGGAGACAGGGAAGAAAATAGTTAGCAGCAGGGGGTTGTTGCAAAGTGTCTACATAGCTAATTAGCTCTGTTTATTTGCCATTGACACTGGATCCGTGCTGTCTCTCCAAATGTAATTGGAGAACAACCTCTGAAGTCTCCCTTTTTCTGCTTTTAATGAGCAGAAAAAAAACTAAAACAAAAGACATTCATCAGAAATGCGTTGCTCATGCAGCGAAAGTGACAGGCCTTTGAGAAACTGGACATCCGAAAGGCCCTGAAGCGTGAGGAGAAACTCTGCAAACTGTGTGCCTCGTTGATGGTTTCTTACAGCTCCTCTACATTTCGCCCCAATTTCAGAGTGATTTTCTCAACAGCAAAAGCCTCTCCAAGTGTTTGTCCATTGCAGGTATTTTGGTACCCTTGAAAATGGCAAATTTTGGCCAATTTTGCTGTTGCTCTAGCCCAAGTCCCCCAGAGTGCATAAGTGAAAGCAAGAAGGTGCACCTGCTATGATTGCTCCCCTCACCTCCATCCCTCCATGTCTCTTATCTGTGCAACTTGTTTCTTCTTCCCTGCCCGTAAACCCTCCCCCTCCTCCCACCCTGATCACTCTCTTCAGGCTACTGTGTCTATAATGAGCGTTTCCACCACCCTTCCCCCTCCTCTTATTCTCTCTCTCTCTTATTCTCTCTCTCTCTCTCTCTCTCTCTCTCTCTCTCTCTCCCCTCTCCTCTCCCTCTCTCACTCTCTCTGTCCTCCCCTTCTCACTGTGTGCAGAGTTGGAGAAGCTTATCGCCTAGCAACCACAATTAAAGTACAACAAGTCGGTGGCGGTGGCAGCCACCATCGGAGCAAACCTTCCTGTGACCAACGGTTCTGGACAGAACGAAAAAGAGAGAGAGAGAAAGGAGGAAAATAGACAGAGTTGGAGAGGGAGGGAGGGAAAGAGAGCTAAACAGTGGGACAGGTGAACAGCAATTAGAGCCGCCGGTGGAACGCTACAGTGAGGACTCTGGGTTTTGGAAACAAGAGAGAAGGGGGAAAAGGGGGAGTGGAGTAACGATCTCTGACTGGGTTCACTGGGTTGGACTCGACAGGTATGTGTGAGTGCTAGACTTTACAGAGGCAAAGTGGAGGTATGCAGAGAATATGATGGTGTTTGTGTGTTTGCGTGTACATGTGAGTAAGCCTGTGTATTGGTATGTTTATGTGTGTGAACGCATGTTGAGCGGATGATGCTTTTCAGGCATTTGGCAAGGATACAGTGTGAAATGGCACAGTATGCTTTGCAGCTGTGAAGGCATGCAAGGCAAGTTCTCTTAGCACCTGCTGTAAAGGTATGCATTCAGGCACCTGCTTTTAGACACACACACACACACAGATTCGGATGCTTGAATGAACTTGTGGATAACAATTGGAAACGATTGTTGGTGATTGATTGATTCTCACAGTATGCATTGTGCGATTTATTTACCTACCCTACTATTATTATCGGAGGCATACAGTGCCTTCCATCATAAAGTCTGTCACCCTTTCCTAATGAATTTTTTCTTAGTTATTTGTTCAAATAATTTAATCGTGCAACATTTGCATTATACATCCCTCTTAATGACTACTTGTGATGCTGAAGTGTTTTAAGATGTTTTCCTAATGGCCCACTTTTCACACCTGCTGTACACCTAACAGAAAATGTATCCTGCGCTTGGGAGTGTAAAACCAGACAATTGTCCCCCATGCTGTACCCCTCTATCATTAAGATAAACCATTGAGGTGTGGAGAATAGCCCCATTTGTTTTCAGGTGCCTTGATGATTGTAATTACACTGGATACACTGATACACTGATTGTAATTAAATCGAGGGGCAGGACAGGCATTTGAGGACTGAGTAGTGAGTAGGAAGTGGAAATTAAATCTCCGCAATAATTATGGGTAATGTTGATAATTTTTCCCGCAGTCTTTTGAAGAGCCGTGGAGATTGTATGACTGCTGATTTGAATATTGTTCGTCATATGTTCAAGTATGGCGTGAGAGGGTGCAGATGAGAGTTGGCACGTTGCATATGCACAGTGCACCAAGGATGCTGTGATTGAAGAGGTTGGCGTTAGTTTGTGGTGACCAACACAGGCTGGTATATACACAGGTAGCTTTACTGCGCAGATTCATTTCATCAGAATATCATTAATCTAATGAACGATTAGGTCCTGTATGGCACCCTGATTAATTAATTGATGATTAAAGTCACAAGGAAACAGCATTTTGATGGTGTCTTGCTTTCGTAATTTGATGTATTTCTGGTTAAAACAGGATGTTTTGCAGGATATAATGTGGAGAATGTTCAAAAGATAGAAAATGCTTTGCGCATAGCCTTGAGCTGTCACAAATTCCAGGTTCTTCCAAATTAATTAATTCCAGCCATCAGGGATTAGGAAAAGGAAGCAGTGTCACTTTGGAAGTTGTGAAGTTGCAGGTTTTATATGATGGGAGGGGAGGAGGGGGGGCATTATTGGTGGGAATTTTTATGTTAGCTTACTGGTACACTGTGAATTAATCACTAAAAATGCACTTTTCCAGAAACTAAATGTAATAGGATTTTGATATTAAAATACAAGAAAATAAAATTAAAAATTAATTGTTTGTCATTTTCTGTTAAATAGATGATACGTTACGTTATGATATGGACAATTTGCTAACAATTTGTTCATTTCATTGTGACTTTAAATTATTTGACATTTTGTTGATGCCCTGCAAATACCTTGTGTCTCAAAATCGTTTCCTTAATGATACCTTTTACTGTGATAGTAATGTTTTCCATCCATTAACAGAAAATCTTTTGACCTTGACCCCGGGACCAAGCCACATCAATAAATGCGCTGAATAATGTAAAAAGATGCATTGCTCTCAGTGGGAAAATCACCATATAATACTGAAAGGTGGACTTTTTAGACATTTTCTGCCTTAAATAAAATAAGCATGTCTTCATAAGTCTAAGTCCACTTATTCCTACACTGGTGTGGTCATTAGTTCAGCATAAAAGGTGGTTCTAAAATAGCGATTCTCCACAGATCTATCGTTCGAATGAGGGACGCCCACCTGTCCTCGTGCCTCCTGGCAGAGTGGCTCTAGCTGGGTCCACTGTGGGGGAGCTGGGAGGTGAAAGGTCAGCCACTCTGTATGGCACATCCTATCCCCACCAGCAGGATGAAACGCTCCGGCGCTCAAAGACGCACGCGCAAACGCATACGCAAAGAGAAGTCACTCGCTGGCCAAAATGTCACTGCACTGCACACATAAAAGCACACAGACCCACACACACACACTCAAAACGCCACATTTCTATCTGATGTTGAGCTTGTGACTCAAAGGGAGGAAATGCCCTTTCCCCACTTCTTTTTCGAGCATACGCACGCAGGACCGCTCATACGCTTTCGCTCGAAGTCCAGACACACAGAACTTTAGTGAACACCAGCAGTGAATCACTCTTCCCACAAAAACCTCCATTTGAGACAAGAGCTTTCGTTGTAGAGAGGCTGGGTTGGAACATGCCATGAGTATCACTCACTCAGTAATAACATAATTATCTAATAGGATATAATCACCTTCTCTTCCAATAAATAGGGAATTATTTCTGGCATTAAAGACTTTTACAGAACCACTCTTCACCTCCTTAATCCAGCTTCCAAGTTTCTGCATAAGCGCTCACCCTAGATTATGGCACAAGGAATAGTTACATCAGATCTTGTGCATTGGTATGTAAGAGCTATGGGCTACATTGGGTTACAAATAGATTATGTCGTCAAGTGATTGACAGCGTTGACTTGGCCCACTTATTAAGGGGTTCAGATGCTCCATTTAGCTCCAAGGTGCTGCTGGTGGCAGAGCGTGGCAGGGGGGTGGGAGTCGCTTGCAGTTACACCGCTGCCTCCCCCTCATTAGATGAGCTTGAATTTGTTTTGTTTTTTTGCCATAAATGAAAATGCAAAACAGCAACAGAGTTACACTCCAAAAATGTCTCCAGCCCTAAGGCCAGTCGTGTGTGTGTGTGTGTGTGTGTGTGTGTGTGTGTGTGTGTGTAGGTGTGTGTGTGTGTGTGTGTGTATTTTTCTGTGTGTGTGTGTGCTTCTGTCTGTCTCAGCATGTGTCACCTCTAAGTGCTACACTCCTCTGGAAGATGTGGACAGCAGGGGGATACTGTGTGTTTCTGCGCTTGTGTGTGTGTGTATGTGTGTGTGTGTGTGTGTGTGTGTGTGTGTGTGTGTGTGTGGTTGTGTGTGTTTTGCATGTGTGCATATTAAGTTGGCTATGCTGCAGGGAGGTATTCAAGCATCCCTGTTGAGCAGAGATGACAGGAAATATTATTTTTGGACTTTGAGTTTTTAAATTCAGTTAATTTCATCAAATCCAGCCTGAGGGAAATGGCTCTTTGAACTTCCCGTCTCTCTCTCTCTCTCTCTCGCTCTCTCTCTCACTCTCTCTTTCTGTTTCTCTCTTACACACACACACACACACATCAAACTGATAAATGTATGCATGGACAGTGTATCCAGTGGATCAGCATTTGTACTTGTAGCCATGCAGGGAGCTAATTATTTTTAATTGGGGACAAGGTCATTACACATGTAATTGGCTCCTTTACAGGGTGGAATTGATTATTTGATTGGTGTCACTTGAAGGTAAATGATTGGCTGGAGGGTTGAGACATACGTTAACAATAAGGTCACTTTGATCCTAATAAATTAAACTCAGTTAGGGAGAACGTAGGATTCGTCTGTCTGTGTATGTGTGTAATTGGATTGTTTTCCAGATTAATGCACCTTGCTGTTGCTGTGATTGATCGCATTACTTTTTGTGCAGACCCTTAACTAAATCTTTGTTGTCACACACTTGTGCACAATTTTCTACTGGCAATCTACTTGTACTGTACTTATTGTGTGTGTTTGTTTATTTGCTTGATTCAAATCTTTTCTATTTTTTGGCAGTTTTACAAATATGTATATGCTGAGAAGTCTTAGCGCCATAATGGACAATTTTCAGGAAACTAAATGACACACATTAATGACTTGCAGTGTCATCTAGGACGCATATTAGTTTTGTGCCTTCATCAACCAGCCAATATTATTTTTTGGTAATTTTGCCTTTGTTAGATACATCAAAGTAGACAGTCAACTGAGCCACCAGGACATTCAAGCCAATATGAATTTAACAAAATACAAGGCGCACTGCATTATGCATAAACCCTTGCACCAGCTCCATGATTTTATAACCATGTAGAGTACAACTGCACTTAAGGATGGAGTGTTGGGACATAGCCGAGACTGAGATGGTCATTATAATGTCTGTCTCTCTTCTCTTATTTACAGAGTCTGGGTTCTGCCGACCGGAAGGAGAGTCACCACAAGAAGTAAGTCCCTTCCATCCATCCATTGATCCCTTCAGCCATCCATCCCTCCATCCCTCTCACCCACTGTCCCTTTATCTCTCCATCCATCCGTCCATGTATTCCTCTCTTTTCCTTTTGTATGGACAACTATTTGACTTGCCTTTCTAACTTTAGCTGCACCACCCTCCGTGTGTGGGGGTTAAAATATCAAGCGCTCACATTGCTTTGCAATCCAGTTGGAGCAAGAAAAGCGCAAAAGAAACCAGCTGGACATGATCACAGATTCAGGTCAATGGCTCTCAGCATTTGTCTGTCCCTCCACCATGGCACATGGTGCGCAGGACATGATGTTGTCACGGTGGCGTCTGTCTGTCTGTCTGTCTGTGTGCAGACACATTCTTGTGAACACAATAACTCAAGAACAATACATGATAGAAACTTCATACTGACAACAGAGTTTCCTCCCTCCGTCCTAGAATGCTTCCTTAATGCTTTAAGATACGGAGTTCATATTTATACCGCTCATGAGTTATGTGAAGACAAGTATATTGACAAATATTTGTTAATTGAAGCATCAATTAGCTTAATTAATGACCTCATTCATGTCTAATATAACATGGTGATTATGACGGCACATTAGGCAGCTCAAGTGCCTCATTTTACATGGAAACTACAAGCTGCTGAAGAATTTGACCTGATTCATCTGTGTTTGAACGCGGAGAATTCCACAATGTTGAGCTTCTGGGAGGTGTGTGCGTGTGTGTGTATGTGTGTGTGTGTGTGCGTGCGTGCCCATGTGCGTGTGTGTTTGAAAGCATGCTAATTCTATCTGAGCGTGGCCCATAATCCATGCTAATCTGCGTGGCAATTATGCATACAGTGATACTTCCCTAGTCAGCCTGATTTTTCAGCGTGCCACTGTGTTGATTGACAAGAATCCACTTTAGTTAACTGCCCATGATTTGTGCCAGTCTCTTTGCACCCCCCACCCACACCCTCCCACCCCTCCCACCCCCATGTAATTTAACACTAATTGTTTCTTGCATGGAACGGAAACAAAAACGCTCACAGATTGACTAATTGTTCTCACCTCTTTGTCCAAAAGTGAAGTGATTGGACATCACTGTTGTGAAAGCATGATGGAAAGCTGGTTCCTCTATGAGAGTAAATTGAGAGGAATTTGTGTTTTTCAGTATGTGTCTGTATATATGTGCGCATACGTGTATGCATGTGTATTTGTCAGTAATTGAAACTACCTCTTCCAAGTGGTATCTCAAAAATAACATCCTCTGTGGGATTTGTGTCTCTCAGTGTGTGAGTGTGTGTTTGCATATACAGTATATATGTTGGCACCAAGCAGCATCTCAACACTATCTTTCTGACATTTCTCCTTAATGTGACACTCAAATGCTGTGCCATGATAACTGAGCAATACAACACTAAGGAGAGCATAGCATAGGTGAGAGGATGAGATCATTGTGTGTCCTCTGCTCTGTCTTGTCCTGTATAATTTAGTGTCTTGTCACTAGGTGGCTACTGTGTCTTGTCTTGTCCTGTGTCCTGTCCTGTGCCACCTGCTGCTGTCCAATTCTGTGCAGTCGTGTCCTATAATTACACAGAACAGGACAGAAAATGATTTGACTTGCTCCGTCTTAACTTATATCAACTGTAAATAAACTGCCAAACAATGTGAGTTAACATAATGGCAACATAACGGGAAAATGTAAGGAACATTAGAAATCAGATCTCCGATGTGGGGTTCCACTAATATACTGTGCTGACTGTGTTACATAACCATGTAGGTGATTATCCAATTTTTCTCATTATCGCAGTCCACAACATTTCAAGATGCCAAATTTGGATTACTTTATGAATAAACAGGACAGCAACATGATCTAGCCCCTACTAGAGAATGGAGACCAGAATAGTGCAGATCTAAATACTTTTTCACAAATGGTTTGTTTTGTTTGAGAAAAACATCTGCTAGTTGTCGTCCTTTGAAAGTTATGCCATTGCTTTGAACTGTAACTTCAGTGAGTGGAACCTTGCTTTGCAGTCTTTCTTTGCTACTTCCAAGCTGTCTCAAACAGCCAGGTACTCATGGAACTACTGGTTGTTTTTTTTTTATCTTTGTCAAAGCAGTCAGGTGTGTTTATGTGTGTCCCCCAGTAAAAGACAGCTTTCGACTTTGTTGCTGTGCATTTGAATTGAGTGTCAGCGCTCCCGTGGTTTCATAGCAACAGGCTTCTCTTGCTTAACCACATGGAGGTCTGCGTGTGTGTGTGTGTGTGTGTGTGCAATCAGTCTCTGGGGCTGAATTCGAAGCAACATCTGAAAGCCTTAGTTTAGTTGTGTATCTGTAACAAGTAAGATGCAGGGATGCAGAGATAGACAGAATTTGACCAGGCTGCACTGCGGATGCCATGTCCTATTCCTCTCCCTACAACTATGAAGTGTTCACTGAAAATGTTTCCCAATAACCTCCATAACATTGCCATTCTAAAGCTCAGCTGCCAAAAGATAAAATAAAAAAAAAAATCAGTACAATGCTTACAGGATCGCCACTGACCTCCATCGTCTGTCTGTGCTTACCTGCATGCCTGTGTGAGTTTTGAGGCTGATCTCTCTACGGCCCATAAGTCACATGGGCTCAATTATATATTCAGTGTGTACTTCCTTGTCATATCCAATGTGTCCCATGCTCACCACAGTGATGTGCCAGGTATGCTGGCACAGCGGGCCGTCTCTGTGCCAGAATGGGAGACATCTGTTGCCAGGAGACAAGCAGCTGTTTTCAAGGCCCAGCAGTCATGTGACATGAGTTGGCCCCAGAACGAGAGCGAATGGAAGGAGTGTTCAATATCCGCTCCAACACATTAGTCAAGTCCAGCGAATGTGCATAAATACACATATACAGTAAATATATACAGTATTCACACATATATGTATGCGCGCACACACATGCAGAAACGCATAGAGACACACACACACACACACACACATTCATCTTCTACATCTTTCCCCATCTGGAAGTCATTATTAACCTGGAGTACCAGTGACCACATACAGGCATTTCATCCATAACAAATGTGTGTGCGTGTGTGTGTGTGTGTGTGTGTGTGTGCGTGTCCTTTAATACCCCATCCGTATTAGCTCATCCTCCACCATATTAACAATTATATCCTCTCATCTCTCTCTTTCTGTCTCTCTCTCTCTCTCTCTCTCTCTCTCTCTGTGTCTTACTCTCTCACTCTTGCTGGGTGCAGACAGTACAGGAAGGAAGGAGGAATGGAGGGATGGGGGGCCGGGGGGGTCCGGAGTACCGGGGGGGCCCGGGGGGGGGGGGCTGGGGGATGCTCCGCTTTTTTTTTTTTTTTCAGGGCGGCGGAGCGAGGGATTTAGGTGCGGATGTCAGGGAAGAGAGACCTTGATTAGACTAATTTATTCACGGGAGCAGGCCATGTAATCGTTCTCAGATGGGGGTGAAGTGTGTGGGTGTGTGTGTGTGTGTGTGTGTGTGTGTGTGTGTGAGACAGAATAACTTTAGGTGAAAGAGAGGGAATATTTGTGCACCAGCAATGCGTCAAGCCTGACTCTTTGTTTTGCTTTGAGAGTAAAACCATATTCTAGAGTGTAGTGCAATCTGTCACTGTCTACCGATAAGATGCCTTCATGGATCCACACTTATATTACAAACAGCCAGAGACAAGAACAATGCCACACTCCTCTAGGATTCATTCATCATTGCTGTGTATCCTCCACAGTGTTGGACCTGTAGGGTCTCCTTAAGGGCCTTTTCTTTAGCTGACCTAAATAGCTTCCAATAGATGAAATACTTGTGATGCATGCTATCCAACTTGCCATGCACTTGAGGAAAAATTGGACACACAACTCAAACCTTCTTAAAAACATATTGTTTGATGTTTGAAGGCGCTTGAATAGCCTTCAAAGTTGTTTTACTGCCACTTTCCCCATATTTGAAGGACCTCTTGGCAACAGCTGCTGGTTGCCGTGGTTACAGGCGACACAGAGCTGAAGCCCTGCAGCAGTTAGTCCTGTGGTCCAGTGTCGGTGACATCACAGGTTGGATGAATTTTTGGTATCCTCAGTGTACACACAGTCCTGACTGGGACTGATCAGAATGTCTAATGTTGGAGACGAGAAGAGAGGGGATGAGAGGCGAGTAGAGAAGAGACGAGGAAAAGAAGAAAAGAGAAGAAACAAGTACAGATTGTCTACAGTCCCATGCCGCATTTGTGGCTCCATAGTTGGTCAACCGCCTTAATCTCTTCTGGCTTTACCTTGTGACAAATGTGTACATTTGCCAGTTAATGTGAGTGCGAGGCTCTCTCACAGTCCTTGAGTGCCCTGCTGACTGTATATACATATACTGTATATACTATATGTATATCCACAGATCTCACTGAGTACTACAGAAGCAAATCTGAAGAGGTAATTTGGCACATTTGTGCACATTTACAATTTTCCCATTTACCTTAACATATATATATATACAGTATATATATATATATATATATATATATATATATTCCCATGAATCACTGTGTTGCACTGTCGCAGCAGTCCATGCAAACTTATTGAAAACCCAGACGTACGTTCTCCCGTTGTGTGATGTCATCAAACCTCATTTGAATTATGGGTTTTATTGAGTAAAGAAACAGTAGTTGAAAATGGTTCCGATCTCTTGTCCTGTAATTTAAACAGCAGACACACAATGAATATACTGACACGCACGCACACACATACACACACACACAGATTACAGGATATTGCCCCCCCCATCTCTGTCTATCCTAATCTTTAGGTGGCTTCTACCCACCCCCACCCACTTTCAGAAATAAGGGGAGAGAAAGAAAGACAGAGACAGACAGAGAGACAGAGAGCGAAGAGAGGGAGACCCTCACATACAGAGAGAGAAGACCCACCCTGTCTCTCTCTCATCGCCCAGTGGGAGAGTCCAAGGTAGATTCTAGGAGAAAGCTAATAAGGGCTGAGGGTTCCCACTGTCTGACCGATGTGAAACACGCTCCCTCATTTTTCCAGGCTTTTTCTTTGAAACTATTTTTTTTTTTATTTTTCCAGGGTTCTGAAATCCCAGTGTAAATACATATTGAGGAGTATTTACAATAGCGGTGATGGTGGTGGGAGAGGGAGCTAACTCAGCGGGCCGGAGGAGACTGCTGCTGGCTGACTATCTGAGTGTGTGACTATTTGTGCAGTTGATCCAGTGTGTATGTGTGTGTGTGCACGGGTGTTCTCTACAGCAAAGCGTGTGTGTGTGTGTTTGTGTGTGTGTGCAGCTGATCCAGTGTGTGTTTCACAACAAGAAGAGTGTATGTGTGTGAATGTTTGCAGCATTTATCCCCCTATCCCTGTTTGTGTGTGTATGCATGTGTGTGTGTATGCGTGTGTGTGTGTGTGTGTGTGTGTGTGTGTGTGTGAGTGTGTGTGCGCGCGCTTATTTGATGTGGCTTGGCTGCAGTGATGTTGGGTTGTTTGAGAACTTCCCAAGAGCACGCTGCCAGGCCAAAGAACTGAGCAGGCAGAGACAGCCATTGTTTTGGTAAGGCACCCCGGCCATAATTTTTTGTGTGTGTATGTGAGTGCGTGTGTGTGTGTGTGTGTGTGTGTGTGTGAGAGAGAGAGAGAGAGAGAGAGAGAGAGAGAGAGAGAGGGGGAGAGAGAGAGATACAGAGAGAGAGAGAGTTTAATTTGGTGTACTTTAACACTGGGATTCTGTGAAGCATGGTCTTTTCCATTCTGGCTCTTCAGATGCACAAACACACACATACACACACACACACACACACATAAAAAAACACAAACACTCCATCTTCATAACCACATTAGCTAAGGGAGTTCTCAGGGAAAATTTCTTTCTAACAAGTTGCACAACAAGTTGAATCCTTTACCAAACATCTCTCTCCCATTTGAAACCACACATCAAAATGGGCTCAGCTTTCCCAAAAACATCTCAACACTAAAGATCCTCATAGTCCGCTGGCTTACAACAGAGCAAATATGATTTCAGGATTAAACTGCTCTTGGGAAAAACAGGCCAACTCAGCATTCTAACCGCGATCACCATTTTAAGGTCACTCCTTGACATTTTGGTCTGTTATTTTTCCTCACCAAGCCACTTGTCACATCTTGTGGAAAAAAGGTCTCCACAGCGGTGTACTTCGCTTAACCGAGGAACTACTTGTTAACATTGATAGAATTCCTCAATAGGAATCAGCATGGTGGTCGGTTTGAAGGCTCTGCAATCTACGACTTAACCTTTGAAGGTTTGGGTGGGGGGGGAAGCAATATGGCCGACGTTCAAGTGGTCCATGTGTCGAAGTGTTAGGTGGTCGAAACTGCTGCTGCAACTGGAGGGGAAGAGAAAAGAGAGGTGGGACATAACCTTGTATAGGGTGATAAGAGATAGGTCTGGAATTGGTTGTGTGTGTGTGTGTGTGTGTGTGTGTGAGAGAGAGTGTGTTCCAGGCCTATCTCTTATCACCCTATGCAAGGTGTTCTCCCACCTCACTGTTTTTCTCCTGCTCTCCTTCTCTCTTTCCTAATACGTTTGTATTACTTTACATGGAAGGACCTTCACTGACCACATGCATTCCCCAAACCTTATCCATAACCTTAACTCTCCCCACTTCATTACCTTAACCCTTACCCTAACCTAAACCTAATCCTAATAACCTTAATAGCCTCTTAAAAAACTGACCTCACTTTGGAGGACTTTTCTCCACTTTATATATTTGTGAGGACATTTGGTCCTCATAAGTATAGAAATGCCAGAACACACACACACGCTCTCTCTCTCTCTCTTTCTCTCTTCGAGGTTCCCTTCTCCTTTCCAGCATAAATAATCCCCACAGTCTGCTGGCTCGACCCTGATTGGAATCTCGACGCCGTGCTCAATTGTGGGTTGACGGGGAAAAGCGGGGTGCCCTGTGTGTGTGTGTGTGTGTGTGTGTATGTGTCTATGTATGAAGCTGCGTTAAGGCCATAAACAGCATACCAGAGGGGCGTCCACCTCCGTCAGGCCCAACCCTGAAAAACCTCAGCTCAATACTAAGGCAGGCATACAGACCCACAGGCATGGACCCACATAACCTGTACAGACACACGCACTTAGATGATAACACACTTACTGTAATTGCAAGGACATGCAAATACTCAAACTGGCATGCATACACACTCATGTTCACTCCCTCTCCTTCCATTCATCCATCCAGCCAACCAGTGAGCCATTAACCCACACAGGCAGACAGGAGTGCTGGGATACTGAGCGGACAGAGACAGGGGGGAGGACTCAGGCTCCACAAGGTTTTAGGAGCTTTTCTGTATCCTAGAGGAGGCCAGCTGGAGTCTTATGTGGACTTCTATCTGGAGATTCTGTGGAGAATTATTAGTGGTTAAGATGTGATGTGATGTGATGTGATGTGATGTGATGTGATGTGATGTGATGTGATGTGATGTGATGTGACGCGACACGATGTGAAGTGGTACAATACAATATGATATAGAATTTGATGATATCCTACAGCACAAATCAATATTCTGATATGATAACATTCCATATATTGTATGAAATGATAGGGTAAAATATGATATTACAGATGATAATTATATATGGCATCATATGTCACTGCTATTAGATACAATGCACAAATGACGTGACGTGACGTGACATGACGTGACGTGACGTGACGTGACGTGACGTGACGTGACGTGACGTGACGTGACGTGACGTGACGTGACGTGACGTGACGTCCTGGGATTTCAAGTGATAAGTGTCGTTTTTTTTCTGCTGGTGAGATCGGTGACTCATAGCGCTCACAGGTTCGATCAGATAAGTCCAGCTCCTCAGTCAGTATGATATAGCACAACCTTGTTATTTCTTTCCTTGACTGTAGTCCACTTATAAAGCACTGGGTCAGGGCCTCTGCTCATTTAGGAAAGGTTATAGAGGAAGTAATTGGCAGGACATAGTGATGTGTGTGTATGTGTATATATCTTTGTATCTGTGTATATGTGTGTGTACATTTGCATATCTGTGTGACTGCGTGCACTATATGCATTGTGTACTCTACTGTATGTCCGATTGTGTGTTTACACTTCTCCCCAATGTGATAGCTATTAAATTGCCACAGATCAGTTTCTTCCAAGAGAAGAGAGTGGGGAGAGAAAACTGTCTGTGGTTCTGCTTGCTTCCCCCCTCTTTTGTTAGCGGTACTGTAGTCAAGCTACAGTCTCCAGTTTAGTTTAATAGTTTGCTGGCCTCAGCGCGCTTGTCAGCTCAATTCAAGACTAATTTGACTGCAGATCCATCATCTATCTATCTCACTCGGTTGAGTCAGCCTTATGTTGCACATCAAACGCGGGGGGGGGACACAGAGGGAATGGTGTCAAACACAACACCGCAGGGAGCCAGCCAGAGTGAAAAAAGACATTCAATCTCTGTCTTTTTTGTCCCTCTGCCGAATTCTATATGCGCCAACTCCATGGAAAACGGGAGTGAGGGAGCAAAGTAATGAAAGGGAGCCATTTGAGAAGAGAGATGAAACGATGAATGTGACTCAGAGATGTGCAAACGGAGGGATGGAGGGAAGGGAGCAGAGATGGAAATATCTCTATTTACCGTAGCGGGCGGACGGGCAGCATATGAGAAAATGTGCGTAGGGTGAAAATAGAGTCCCTTCCTTTGGCACTTGACTGGTGTGACACACGATTAGATCATCAGGGCTTGAAGTTGAGGCAGTAATTGTTAAGATTTATTAGTCAAGGCAATGAGCCGGCTGTCAAAGCCTGCTCTCTCCATTGGTCGCGAGTGGGTGCTAGAAAATCCAAGCCAACATTTTTGTTCATTAAGGATATTTTTGAGCTGATTTTAGTGATGCATTGTCTGATTTTGATGCATTATTACACACTAATTTGAAATAACAAAGTGTCATCTCTTACCAGTCCATTTCTTTTATTTCTTAAAGGACAGGTGTAATCCATAGAGAAGTCTTTTTTTACAAGCTTCTGAAAGACAACCTGAGAAAAACCTGAAGTCAAATTATCGTGAGTTAGATGCAACTGCAGTGTGCATCAGGTATCATGTGCAGAAGACTACAATGGCCGTTACTCCTCATTCACTGACCCCCTACACCACCATCAATTACACTTCAAACAATTCAAATAATGTAATCCAATCACCAATGAGGGCAAAGCTTGTTAGCTTGAAGAAATATCAATATGTTTTATTGGTGAGACCGCAGTCCAAGTGAAATAAAAGAGGCTTCCACCGCGTAAGGAGACGTACACACAGACATGGGTTTGGACGGAGATGGTGAGTGGAAAACAAGGCTTTCTTTGAGCAAATTTTAATTAGCAATGTTCATAGCTTGGCTGCGCTCTTTTATGATTGGACCACTGAAAGCCTTTTTGTTTGCCTAATGAAACACTTTGAGGGGTACGTTTCTGGATCGAACTGTGTGTGTATGTGTGTGTGTGTGTGTGTGTGTGTGTGTGTGTGTGGGTATATGGGTGCACATGCATGTGTTTCCATCCATGTGTGTGTTTATGAGCACACACACCATTTGCATATGCATGCATTAGTTATATGCGTGTGTCCACATACTTATGTGAGTTTTCGGTATATTGGAGCTCCTTTGGCAGGCATAAGGAGACATAGCAGGAGACAGAGATCAAACAAATCCCAGTGGTTTGTTTTCCCCCGCTCCCAAAATTGTTTTCTTAGGTAGGCAGCCATTGCCCATAACTGCTGATACAGGGTCACATACTTGTCTATCCTGCTGATGGTTTACTGCAGATGAGTCTGTTATTTAGTAATCTGAACCAAGATCTGTGGTTAAGGGCAACCCAACCTCAGACAGACCACATAGATTGTGTAATGCTTAGTGTTCTGTTGGTTTCAATGGCATCTCTTCATAAACACATCTCACACAGAAACTTCTGGAATATGATCAGAGAAGTTATGCAGAGCACTCGTGTCGTATTTTATGTCCTCTCTACCTCCCATTCTTCAAATATCTAAATATAATATACCATCCAGGCAGGGATGCCCCAAAAATAATAATCTTGAACAACAATAGCTTTGAAAAAATGAAAGTCTTTAAATTAGGAGTATTTTTGTAATGTAGGACTCAAATCACAGTAATATTAAATAGTATAATAAATTATAATAATAGGTTATAATAAATATTGTTTGCAGAGTGTCTTTTATACAAATTGCTTCAACAAAGTGCTTTGCAGTCAAAGTAAATCAAATCATAAACATGCTAAACATAACAACATAGTGGTAATTAAAACAAGAAACATAATAGTATCATAAGACACATTGCAGACAAACAGTGAGGGATCATTTTGGTAGAATTTTCTCAGATCTGATGCTTAATTATAGCACATGCCCTTCATTCACAGTTTTTTGGGGGGATTGTTAATATTCATTTACCATTTACTAATCAATAATCGAATGACATTGATGAATGTCATGTATACTATAAATAGGCTTCTACCTCTTAACATACAGTTAAATGTTGTCTTTGAGCTGCAGTGGTTTTGCCAGAATTCCACACAGTCTTAACTCTGGTCTCAAATAGCAGTGGGTGACTAAGGTTATGTGCGGGGTCAAAGTGCACATTCGATAGCTTTGTGTACCAAGAACAAGAACAATCAGTTCTTTAGCAGAGCTTGTTCTGCACATGAATACCTCTGAACACTTAATTGCTGCCATGGCAACAGAACAGAGAGGGAAAGTGACATTAGGTGAGTTGTTTGCAAGAAAGCGATCCGTTGCAGTGTGAAGGTGTGTGTGTACGGCGTGAAGTGTGTATGTGAGCGCAGGTCAACGTTTTCTCCGTATCACCACGCAAGCCATTCAGTGCTGACAAAAGCGCTCTTGTGCTGCGGGATCGGGGAAAGTTACTAATGCTGGTAAGTTGGTAATCTAAGTCACACTGGAGTGAGGCAGTTGGATATATCAGGAGCATTCTGTTATTCTGTCAGATATTCGGTTTTGTAGACACTGGCGCTGGAGCGAGGGGGGCCGCGGGACTTTTGGAAGGTGAGAGAGAGAGACAGAATGAGAGAGAGAGAGAGAGAGATGGGGGGTTGTGGAGTACAGTTAAAAGACATGGGCAACATCTTACTAAAACCACTGACAGTTACTGATAGATTAATCTTCCCTAGATCTGACAATTGCTTTAAAACCACTTTTACCCTGAGCGCCCTCATGCAGGATCATCACATGTTTCACGGCCAAGCTTTGTTCAAACCCACAGAACTTTATTTTCAATTCTAGTCGAGATCCTAAGGTTTCCAAAGATACCAAATATGTCATGCTTAATTACAGGGTCATGTGTATAAAATGGTGCACAAACATCTAGATTTTTTTTTCCATTTGTTGTAATGGTGCAGCCATAAAAAAGTGACATCTTGGGTTGGAATATTTCACTCAGTAGAAGCGTGCTGTAGCTTCAATGAAGCGTTGGAACAGGCAGATACAGAATATGGATGTGACATTGTCATACAGTTTTGAAAAAAAAAATCTAACTTTGAGGCTACTTAAGAGGAAATTTAAGTGATTAACAGTCACCAGTTCCTTCAGTGGAAAGTCTTTCTGCAGTGTATTCCATGCAGTAGGGGCAGAGATCAAAAGCTTCAGCGGTGATGTGTGCAGGACACTATGGCTTCAAGGTCACATCATTTTCGCATTTCAGGATCTCACTTTTCTTGGTGCATCAATCCACCAGCCTCAATTCCACGAGGAAACACAATCAAATGACTGTGTTTGTTTAACTTAGGAAACACCAGTAATATGAGGGAGAAAACATCAGTCTGATGAGAGGATAACTAATCGACTGGGCTATCCCGGTGCACATGGGCCTCCAAGGGGATTGCATCATCACAGTGAGCCCGCTGTGATGATGTTATCGGGGACAGCTGCATGGGGCGGAGCCAGGGCCGAGGCTCTCAGGGAGCCAAAAGCCAGCCAGTTGCCAGCAGATCCCCTCCGCTGAGACCCACCTGCTTCACACGTTCAGTTTTCCTCTAAACCCTACAAAGGGATTCCCTGATTCCTCATCTATGTCCATCGGGCCTACGTCTTTGAAGTCGTGATCCTATGTGTTTTGAAGGCATTGAAGTCATTATCCTATTGTGTGTTGTGTCATGTGTTTGATCCAAATGTGCGATTGAAGTTTTACAGGGAGCCGTTGCTATAACTATCGGTCTGAGGCTTAACATTATAGCTCCACATAAACCAAGCCAATTATGAACAACCAATGATGACCCAAAACCTTATCTTAATTGCTTTTGTAGCCTATTTATGAATGAGTATCTCTCGGACCACTCTAAAGACTACAGTTGATGTTAAGGGAAGTCAACAGTGATGGCTGGCGGTAGCTGGCGAGCGCTCGGCAGTGGCACTAATTAAATTAAAAGCCCTTGAAGAGGGACAAGCCCGGCCTAGCTTAATCTACCATCAATTAGAGGTTGCTCTGCCATCTGACCAAAATCCCACACCCCACTTGTGTGATTCATACAGGAAAATATGCCTCTTTGTCCTCGAGGTCAACCAGCTCTTTGGAGAAGCTGGCGGAGGGTCAGGAAACAGTAGTTGAGGGTGTAGGAGTGGGAAAGAAGGGGAGCGGGGTGGGGTGGGGGTTATTCTACTAGATAAGCCATAGCATGAGGTCATGGGCAATGAGAATTCATGCGTTCTCAGCTCAGCTTATGGCAACCTCTTTATAGTGAAACAGCTGGTTCTAGGACTCTGCTGTAGAAAATGTGAGAAAATTTGAAGGGTTTCATTCCAAAATGCTATATACCTTTCAGAAAAAAAATGACTCCCAAAAATTCAGCAAATATTTCAAAAATACAGATAATTCTATCCTCAGAAATATTTAATGCGAACAAAGGTCATATGGTGTAAGTTTAATAGTAACTAAATAATGTGCTTTCTTTAAAAATGTGTTTCCTTTCATGCCAGAAATCATTTTGTAGAAGTAGGCACAGTATATATAATATTGAAATAGACTCTTCTCTTCATTTCTCTTCATTTCTCTTCATTTCTTCAGTTGGTGTTCATACAGTATGGTGTTGATTTATGGTGCCTGTCAAGGATGTGGATTTAGCTCAGCCTATTTTGAGAGAGAGATTAGATGAAGTTGGACAATGAGGCAATCTTATTGTGGGACACTTAGTTTTTTGTCAGAAAAAAAGTTTTAAAAAAAATGAGCAGAACATGTTCCAAGCAAGGTAACAGAATGCTCAGCCGCAAGAGGTTGGCATAGTATTGCAACTTTGAAAAGGGTTTCACTTTCGTTTCCAGGATCACAGCAGTCTTTTTTCGCCCCAGTGCGAACGTTTACAAGTTAAGTCCATGATGTAATAAAGGCCTTGATCCAATTTCATCTTCTGGAGTAATCATTCTCTCAGATCTGATCAGTTTTTCATGGAAGTATTACAGTTGACAGGACGCTCTCAGACACTCCTGCTCTCTCTCTGAGGTAAAGCAGTCTCTTGGACAAAAACTTATGAATTACTCATTCAATGTTCTGTCAGACCTCTGCATCATGACACCATGAAAAAAATGAGAATGTGACATTATGCCAGTTTGGCAGCTGAATTAGGTGCAGTTGGATGCATCACCACACTGTCACTCATCCATGTCACTGTTCAGTAATCAAGGGAACTCCATGAACTATTGTGAATGATTACATCAATGCTGTTTTATCAAAGCCTTATGTGAACTTTGATAGCTGCAGCATCTCACATAAACTAATGATAATGGTGGCAGGGACGAGCTTTGTGTCTGAGTGGCAGGGTGCACCCCAGTGGGGCGCTATCCTCAATCCACCCACCCTGCAGTTTGTCTCCAACAGAGCTCACCATGGAGACTAAAACGCTTTTTGGCTCGAGTTGAGAGGAGATCTATGTATGTGTGCGAGTATGTATGAGTCATCATTAGGGATGTTTGATCATTTCATAATGAAATGGAAACAGCATGTGTGTGAGATTAGGTGAAGAAGGAATGCCGCACAATGCCCGGGCATCGTTTTTGTATAATCTTCTATCATTTTGAAATAGTCATCATGACAAAATTAGTTGAACACTCCCATCATTTGGCCTTTTAAAGGATGAGTTTTTTCACCTTAGTCTTCTCACATCCTTTGTTGCTTCAATGGATAATAACTTGATGGTGAATCAAGTACAGTTACGGCTCAGAGATAACTTTATTTGCTTCGAAGGGCTCTCACTTACCTTGAAGTTATCCACTGATTTCTATTCAGTTTAGCTATATTTATATAAACCTTTGTTAAAAGGGTCTTTTTAATATTTACATCACATATTATAGTGCTCAGCTTAGGCAATGTCCCTCTGTGAGCTCGGCTCTTTGATAGAAAATACTATTACATTTTGATTGGTCCCCACTGTTACCACAGCAATATTGCAATGCTGAATCTCATCAAATGTGTCTGGGCTGAAATGGAAGAAATATTACATTTCCTGTTTTTAATTTTGAACGAAAGGTTGAGCTGGGACATTGGCAGCCCAGTAGAGGAGATTAAAATGTGTGTGACTTCACATTTTTTCTGTGTAGAGATTTGGAGAAAATTAGGCAGGAAGTATGCGGCTTTCCCTGAAAGCTAATGTGACCTCTGGGAACTGCAGCATTGTTACACTGTTTATCAACTTCATGGGTCGCATTTGCACTGAGTTTTGTGATGCCTGTGAAACTGACTTTAGCATTAGGCTTGAAGTTGTAGGAGTTGGAGTTTTTTGTATGACAGTTCTGGTATTGAAATCAATATCCCTTTTTGTTAGAACAGTTTGACTTCTTCTGTAAGAGCTCATGGACCACCAATGTTGGCCCCTCTGGGGGACTCATACATACCACCACTTACTTTTGTCAAAAATCTTACAGACAAAAAATCTGATGTTTTTCAAGCAGCATGTTTTCTTATTAGCAATTATCAGTACTGAGAACTGGGGAAACTGGAATGTCAGTGGTGATAGTACACTGCCAGGTCAGCCAATGCTGGATTTTAACTGCTGTTGAAGTGTGTATGATGAAAGTTGAAAGTACTTGAAAGTAGAATGTTGCTTGTTCAGCTACTGCAGAGAAATCTCCCTTGAGATATCAGTGTAAACCGCAGTGTAAACCTCATGGAGTGTTTTTCTGATTCATTCTTTTTTGCTCTTTCTCGCAGGTCAGAGTCGGGCATCTCCAAATTCACCCATCGCCTCTCCCTGAAAGAGCGTCCGGCCAAAGCAGAGAAGCCTGCCTCGGACAGACCTCCATCCTACAGGAGACGATCTCTTAGCCTGGACTGGTAAGACCAAAGAGCGAACTGATGGCGTCAGAAGGCCGGTACAAATCTCTTTATACTGAATCCCATTTTTTCATGAGCTCTATAAACTCTAAGGTTGTGATCAGTTACATGGCCTTCGCTACTTCCTCTCATAAATGTGGCCATGAAAAATGGCAGACAAAGGCAGGAAGCTGTTTCAACACTGAGATACTCTTCTTCCACACACTTTCCAAGTATCGCATTCTCAGACTGTGAGGGTTACGTGATTAAACAATACAGGACTCCATAAACTGGTGTCAGAAGCAGGATTCAGAATGGAAAGATCCATCCTGTAGCACTTATGATAGCTGAAGTTCAAAAAGTAACACTTAACAAGAGAGAGCAAAGCTATGTGGGAGCCTTCCTGTAATGTGTTTGTCTGTGAAGGCAGTGCTGAGGTCGGTGGGGATTTGGGGCTGGTGGATGGGGGGAGAGGGTGGGGGGGGGGGGGGGGTGGTGCCGGGGTCCTGCTCTGTCTCTGCGTCTGGGTTTCGTTGGAGAGCGCCAAGCAGCTCCAGTGGCGCCGGCTCATCTTGCTCTTGTAAAGCTCCAGTCCTCAGGCAGCCGATGAAAGGAGTTTGAAAGCCTTCCATCACGAGGCTGCCTTCCCGTCCCCACCCATGGGAATCCTTCCCACTCTCCTCTCTCCTCACCCGGCCTCTCTGCCTCCACTCGTTTATCTACCCATCCATCCTGCTGTCCGTCCATCTGGCTTCCCCCCTGAGCTTCCTGCTATGCACTCTTGGCTCTTCCCCTATACTTCTTCTCTCACCATTGGGAAAATAGCCTGGGGCTAAAGCGGATCTTACACTTCCTTTGCACTTCATTTTGTCAAGTAAAAAATATCCAAACAGTCACGGGTCTAAACAGTTTCCAGGTTTGTAATTGCTGAGCGGGGATTACGGTACCTATGCAGTAGAGTTACTCTGCGGTTTGCGGAGTTACAGGTGTAGGGTTCTCTGAGGTCCTATTGAGCCGCGCTACGGCCTAGTGTGAGGTCTTACAAGGTCTTTCGCGGGCCTTATGAGGCCTACTGTGTGGTCTCGGACCGACGCTGCGATGTGTGGTCCACCAGCAGAGGTGCGGTGTTAAGTGTGCGAGCGGGCGGCGTGCAGTGTGAGGTCCTTTTCTTTAACAGCTCCGTGTTTTTCTCCCATGTTGCTGGAGAAGGGACCTGGCCTTTAAAGTTCAGGCCCCGATTGATGTGGTCTGGTTTTAATGAAACACAGTGGGTAGATTGGACATGCTCATTTACGAGAGGGATGGGGGGGGGGGGGGTCGACTACAGCTGGATTCTGACTTTCTCCGGGCGAGCCACTGTTACAGGAGAGCGACTGGCCTTTTGTGACATAATAAACAGGGGACCCCGGGAGGAGAGACTCAAGGTTGAGGGCTGAGTCATGCTACTGGGAGGTGAAACAGGGTCAGTGCGGCTCCTGACGAGACCAGCACAGCCCCTCTGGAATGCACAGTCATCACCCCAGTCAGAAGGAAAACACGTGTGCTAGTAGCATCTATTGAAAACATCCCGCCAGCCACTTGCATATTTGGAATTGTTTTACATTTATAGCACTTCCTGGAGTCTCTGTAAGCAATCTGTTGTTACTGTTCTGGTCACTTTTTTTTTTTTTTTCAGCAGTTTTCAGAAATAATTGTTATCACAGAGCTATATTTTTCTTAGTACTTTTCAAATCCACTGAAGATTTTTGACCACTTTTTGTTAGATAATAGATAAGGCTTCTCGCTTTGTTGTTTTGTGTAGCGGTTGTACAAGTGGGTATTCTGCTTTTCATCTATCTGCATCAAAAAAAAATGCAAGATCCAGAGTGAGAATTATTTCTGCTAACACTGTAAAACAGTCTCAAACTCGTCTCACAAGTTTAACCATAGGAGTAATGCGAGACAACCATTATATAAAATAGCAAGCTGGGAGCCTACCAGCAGCCCACCGCAGTAAAGCAGCCTCAGGTGGCTCAGCGCTTTACCATCTATTTAGTGGACCATTGCCGTTTATGTCGATTCGAGTCAGGTACCCAAACAAACTGCGACTATTAAGGGAATTCTGAGCCAAGGCAGCCCATATACAAGGTTGAAATAGGAGCTGTTTTGTAGCTTTATCAAAGTCTCTGAGAGCTGGCTGGGCCTTGGGAAAACGCGATAATAAAAGATAATGGCAGTGTTATTGTTATTGGTAATCATAGTAAATGGGCTCTAGGGGTACGGGTGGGGAAAGGAGTGGAAGGAGGGTGGCAAGGGAGGTTTGAGGCAGTGTTAGAGCACAGCAGAGTAAGGGGGTATTGGCTGCCTCTCAAGATTGCTGACTATCTGCAACATATTGAAGCATTTTGTCGGGAAACCATCAGTGATGATCATTTTTGAGAGCTACAGCGGCGATGTCCTTGGGTGAATTCAAAATGGTGGTTTCTGAATACAAGGATTCTGAATAAAAATGTAAGTTTACTTCTGGATCTCTGAAGCCATTCCTGAACCTAGCCCCATTCGATTGTAAGGGAATACCTTGCACATTGAGAACATCAGCGTAATATATACACTTCTACGCTTGACCTAACATAGGTCTGTTTCCCAATGAAGTATATATTTGCTGCCTGGCTTCCCTTGCATGATGTGGAGACAGGAGACATCCAGCAGAGTCTTAGCGTCAATGCCGGGGCTATAAAGGGATACTGGTTCTGCTCCAGCGTAGGCCCAGTTAATAAGACTTTATTTCCATATCCTCTCATGGGGACAGAGAGAGGCAGTTCCAGCCCTTTGCCAAAACCCCTGAGTACAATGGAGAGGCAGCCATGAATGTCGGCCAAGCCGTTTTTATTTCCCATAACAGTTCCCCCGCAGTATGCCCGGAGAGGAAACTCTATACGTAAGTGCTTAAACATCGACATGTAACATTGCGTTCTGCGCTCGAACCGAATTCACCTCACAAATGAAACTTGAAATTTGAAAGTGTGGTGTTGGCACCGGACCAATATGTGTTTGCATGTGTCGTGTGTGTGTGTGTGTGTGTGTGTGTGTGGTTGTGCGGCATGCATCGGAGGGTTTATAGCCCCACCGTCCCAGCAGGCCCCTTTGCTCTGCCCGGTGCCACTCTGTCTTCAGGGATGACTCGGAGCTGACAGCCCTCTCAGGATGACGTCTTAACTTGGATGTCAGGAGAGAAACCAACCTCCCCTTCCCGTACTCTATATATTTACACACACACACACACACACACACACACATACACACACACATATGCAGACACTCATGCCTGCACACAGTCTGCCTTTCGATATTCACACTCACACATGTACATGAGCAAACACACATTGCAATAGTTAGCGTTGTGTTGAGCTGGGTGTGTATGGGGGGGTATGGGCTATGGGGGTTACCAAGCGCTAATCCCTATGAATTTTGCACAAAGGGAATAAAAAGGGAGATAGAGAGCGGCTCAGGTTTTTAAAAAAAATCCCAAAAGTCTCAGTGGAAAAAGCAGGGCAATGCTCAAGGGGCCCGGGTGTAAAGCGGTTTTGGACGGAGCGCCACTCGCCTCATTTGGTTCTAATTTGTTTTAATATTCCCCGCTCTTTCTTTTTCTTTCTCCCCTTCTCCTTCTCTCCTTTCTTCTGTGGCTGAGAGCTGTCAGTTCAAACGAGAAGGACAAATGAGGAGGTTATGGAAGCCTGTAATGTTTCTCTTTAGATATTCTGATCTGAAGATATTGTTAGAGATCGCTGCGAAACAGGATGGATCCTTGCTTGTGCTAAATGAATGAATAATGTATATTCTACGGCTGTGCTAAAAGTGCCAATTTCCTTAATGCATGCTGAAGACTAAACAGCACACACACAATGCCGTGAATTAATGACTTACACAAGACTCCATGTCAAGTCTAAGACTGCTGTGAAATCTCCGTAAAATAAACCCAGTGTTGTATTTTCACAGTTTCACAGTGGTTAGAAAAAATGCATAACATTATTTCTCTATATGTAATTGGCTGGCAATTTTTTGTATGAATTTACTTCTAAAGCCCTTTGCCTTTCCATCAAGGCAAAGGGCGGCTACTTTAAAGAATCTAAAATATAAGATAGTTTTGATTTGTTTAACACTTTTTTTTTGGTCGCTGCATAATTCCATTTGTGTTATTTCATAGTTTTGTCTTTTGTCTTTACTATTATTCTAAAATGTGGAAAATAGTAAAAAAGTGCTTTACATGGGCAATGACGTTAACTTGAGAGCAAGTATGATTTTCAGTGCCGATTGTTAATGCCATCAGAAGAAAAAAAAAACTTTCTAAAGACATTTGTGCTGCGTTTAATGACACTACTGCACCAAAATATAATCTTTTGAATTTAATTGAGAAACCTTTGAGGACATAGGACACCTTTTCCTCAGAGCAAAACTGTTTATTTGTGCTGTTTCAGGTGTCCTATTTAGGTTTGTGCTCCAACTGCTTTTTGGCCCGCAGTATTAATTTGTTGAGGCTGAGTTGTTGGCGAGATGAGAGACTATAGATTCCAGTCCACAGGAGGGAGCAGAATTTCTGCTTACCTCTCTGCTTTTGGACAGGCTAAGGGCTATTCTTTCACACACACACACACACACACACACACACACACACACACACTCACACACACTCACCCACAAATGCATGCACTCACGCACACACACACAGACACAGACATGCGTGCTCACATGCATACACAGAAATTGACATGCACAGACTCAGCCACACATGCACCCACAATAAATGCATTCAGACACGTGCACACACAAACACACACATGCACACACACACACACACACACACACACACACTGTGTCCTAGACTGTGGATGCTGTGGCTGCAGTAGGGGAGATTTATGAGGCTGGCTCCCTCTTGTCCTGTGTGTCTCCGACTCTATACTCTGGTTTCCACTCCAAACCTCAACTCAGCACACAGACACAGAGAGAGACAGGGGGTGGGGAGGGGGGCTGAAGGAGGGAGGGAGGTAGACTGAAAGAGAGAAAGGAGGGAGGGGGGTGGGGGTGGGGGGGTGGGGGGGTGCAGGAGGAGAGAGGGAGGGATATGAAGGGAAAAAAAGGGAATGTCAGAGAGGACTGAAATAGGTGAGAGGAGGAGGAGGGGGAGGAAAGAGGAGATGGGGGAGTAGAGGAGGAGAGAGTGAGAGAGTGAGATTGAAAGGCAGATGAAAAGACAGATTGAAAAGATGATGGAGAGAGACAGCGAGAGAGAGTGACGAAGAGCTCTGAAAAGTGGACTGTGGAGAGCTGGAAGGAGAGAGGCAGAGAGGAGGGGGATAAGTTACAAAATAAAGAGTGAGTGAGAAAGAGAGCCAGTTGAAGTGATCCGTGTGTGTGTGTGTGTGTGTGTGTGTGTGTGTGTGAGAGAGAGAGAGAGAGAGAGAGAGAGAGAGAGGGCCAGTGGGTCAGAGGGTTAGCGTGGCTCCATGCTGCCTATTAGCTGATAAGAGCCAACCAAAGGTGGAGGAACTATGTGAATTCTAGTAACACTGCCCTCCCCCCCTCTTCTGTGCATGTATGTGTGTGTGTGTGTGTGAGTGTGTGTGTGTGTGTGTGTGTGTGTGTGTGTGTGAGGGTGTACATTTGGGGTCAGAGGCGGAAAGAAAATCAGCTGGGGACCCAAGAGGCTTGTGGTTTGAAACTAGTCTGGGAAAATGGTTTACAGATTGGGATAACTAACGAAGCTCAGGTAGTGCGCTCCTCCACACCCACGTCAACGTGCTGCACAAAGGAACAGAAGCACTGTGAGAGCCAGCAAAGGGTTTTACTTGCTGTACCACCAGTTACAGTTGGTGTGTGTGTGTGTGTGTGTGTGTGTGTGTGTGTGCATAATGTAATTGTGTAGTGGGCGTGCATGTGGGCTCACAGAAACAAGCTGGTTTTGTTTGCGTGTTTGCCATCCAATATAGCATAGCAACATGCACTGCATACGTATACGCAAACACACATACATGTTGGGTAGAAACCTTGCATGTGTGCAAATGTCATCTTTTCGGGAACAAAGGAAAACAGCCTTGTGTTCAGCTTGACCACCATGCATTTTTCAGTGTATCCAGTGGGTTTTGAAAGGGTTTCATAGACGAAGAGAAGGGCAGTATAACTTTCTCAACCCACAGAGGAGCATGTAAACCTTCAGTTTCAGTTAAAATATGGAAATCACCAAAATTGGAGTTACAAGGTTTTCACCTGACAGCGACAATATGTATACACAATATACTGTATGTACAATATATATATATATGAGTATGTATTAAACTGCAGCCACACACCACCACACTTTCCACTCTATGTGCTTCCATCCATCCATCCATCCATACGGGAGTGTGTGTATGTGTGTGCACATGGGCATGCATGTTAGACTTTAAATTGGGGAGCGCTACCGCAGACAGGAGAGTACCATCCTCCCTCTCTCTCTCTCTCTCGCTGTCTCTCTCTCTCTACCTCCCTCCATCCCTCTCCCAGATAAACAGCCGTGGGACTTTAAACATGGCGCCCGGCCGGCGTGTGACTGAGAGAATGGGCCAACTGGTGGCTTCAGTGGCCAGGGGTCGCCTCCCCCCTCTCCTCCCTCCGGCTGGGTGGGTGGCATATGGCGGACCAGGCAGGGACCCCTTTGGTGTGACACACACACACACACATACGGAGAGAGAGAGAGACACACACACACACACTTAAAGAGGGAGACACACATAGATACACACGCACTGAGAGACACACACAGAAGGCCTGGAGCCACCCAGGCTGGGCCCACGATCGCCGTGGGAGACATGGTGTCACCAAGCCCCTGAGAGAAGGGGGGTTGTGTGTGTGTGTGTGTGTGTGTGTGTGATCCCACCTTGGAACCCCCCCCCCCCCTCCTGAGAACGTCGGCCACCGCCCGCCACCACATCCCCATGGTGACTCCGCTGTTGTCTCTGCTCATCAAAATTAGAGAGATTTACCTCTGTGTGCACACACACTCTCACACACACACACACACACACACACACAGAGCCAACAGGTGGCAGGCCTTGCTCGGCACAGCAGGCCCACTTCAAAGGTTAAACATACAGCGGACCGCCCACTCTTTCTCTGCCGTTCTCCCAAGGGAGAGAGAGGGAGAGACAGAGAGCGAGAGAAAGCCAGAAGAGCAGGATGAGATAAAAAGATAGAAAGAAAGAAACAGACAGTGAGAGAGAGAGAGAGAGACAGAGTGAAAGAAAAAAGAGAGAGCGTGAATGCCTGTGTGAGTGCACACATGGGTGCATGGTATGTCCTTGTTTAGGTGCATGTCTGCATAATATACACTGTGTGTCCACTTCATTAGCTCCAACTCCCCGTTTACGCAAACAACTCGCTCCTCCAGACAGTGAGTCACATATAAATAAAGCATAAGTAACAAGCATGCGGACAGGGTCGATAGGTTCAGTCGCTGTTCGGCTAAACGTTAGAATGGTAAGACACGGGATGTAAGAGACAGAAGGGAAGGTGCAGAAGACACATCAAACCTTAAAGGGAATGGGCTACAGCAGCAGAAGACCATGCTAAGAACAAGAAGAAGAAGATCACCAAAACTTGTCGATTGAAGAGTGGAAAAATGCTGCCTAGATGGATGAATTTGGCCTAAACAGCGTGAATCCATCCTGCCTGGTCAACAGTACAGGCTGCTGCTGGTGGTGTAACAGTGTGGGGAATGTCTTCTTGCCACACATATGATCGCTTAGTACCAACTGAGCATCATTTGCATACCACAGTGTACCTAAACACTGTTGCTGATCAAGTGCATCCCTTCATGGCCGCTGTCTGCCATTTTTCAGATGGATACTTCCAGTAGGATAATGTGCCAGATATCTACCCAATAGAGACCTTTGGGATGAGGTTGAGTGGGATATTTGTAGCGTAAATTAACACACACACACACACACACACACACACACACACACACACACACACACACGCTATGACATCAATAACATCATTCGTCACTCAAATACACTGTAGTTGATGGCATATGCAGGTGAGCATATGGATGCATGTATTTATGTCCATGTATATATACTCTCTCTCTCTCTCTCACACACACACACACACACACACACCTGACACATCTGTCAATAAGATGCCATTCATACCAGCTTTACCCTAAGGAGTCAATCTGATCATCTTGATGGCCATATAATAATCTGTGGCTATTGGCCACTATATCAGCAAAGCTCTGCCTGTGTGTGTGTGTGTGTATGCGTGCGTGTCTGCATTTGTTGTGTTGCCATGCCAACCTGGTGTGCATGGGTACATGTGTGTGTGTGTGTGTGTGTGAGAGAGAGAGAGAGAGAGAGAGTGAGGGGCTGTGGGTCAGAGGGTTAGCGTGGCTCCATGTTGCCTATAAGCTGATAAGAGCCAAACGGGGGGGTGGGGGGGGACTATGTGAATCCTAGTAACACCCCCCCGCCTCCTCACACACACACACACACACACATCAGCCTCATGCTCACCCCCCCCCCCCCGCCCTCGCTCCACCCTCTCTCTCTCTCTCCCTCTCTCTCTCTCTCTGTGCGTCCAGCAGCCTGCCTGCCTCCAGCCTGTCTGGTGCCAAGACTCAGATTTCAGAATTTCCTTCTACAAGCCACATTTAGAGCAGCCAGCGTACTGTGTGTGTGTGTGTGTGTGTGTGTGTGTGTGTGTGTGTGTGTGTGTGTGTGTGCTTTTGCAACTTTCTCCTCTCACTGTCTGCCTCTCTGACCCCCCCTCCTTCTTTTTAGTCAGCACTGTCCTTCTGCTGCCTATCTCTGCCTCTCCTCATTCTCTCTCTCTCTCTCTCTCTTTATCTCTATCTACCTATCTTCAGTTCTCTGTCTATTTTGTGGGACTCGCCTCCCTACCTATGCAGACAGCCTATGCCAATACCTGTCCACTGTTATGGACGGTCATTTGTGCTTGTGTGTAATAAACATAATCAGACACACACAGAAACGCACACGCAGCAGAGATTTATGTGTTCTCGTGGCGGCAGACTAGCCATGTTGAGGAGTTGGGAAACGGGGAGGAGGAGGAGGAGGAGGTGGGGGTGGGGGTCCTGTCAGCACATAGCTGACCTATGGAGACCCTATGACACACTGGGACGGGGCGGGGTGGGGTGGGGTGGTGTGGTGTGCAGGGAATGGGAGGAGGAGAGAGATGGAGAGAGGGACAGAAAGGGAGAAAAACAGAACGACAGAGAAGATGAGGTGTTAGGGAGGAGAGGGGAAAAAAAGAGGGAGAGTAACACATTTCGGACTCAAGAACATTGTTGTAAAACGTTTCTTTGGATGGAAAGTCTTCTACACGAGCTCGTACCTGACTGGAAGCTCTTTGAGACAGTTTTTAAGATTTTATTGGCGTCCATATCCAAACAGGAATGTGTGTTCTGCTCACTTATTGTGCCAACGTCATTGTTCCTCAATATCTAAAGACCTTTCTTTGTGCGGCTGTAGCTAATTTGGGCAGCAATCCTGCTATGGCATCTGCTGTAATGCCCTTCTCTGGCGCCCACATACTCATGCACACACACACACACACACGCACAGAACACACACACACATGCATACAACACACAGGCACCCCACTATGCAACAAGTATTTGTGTTTGTGCTTGTTGCAGTGTGTTTGTTATCAGCTGTAGCAAGGGCTTCGTAATTCCACCTCATTGGGTAGACCTGCTGCTTTCTGACGCCTTTGTGCCAGTGTGTGTCTGTGTGAGTGTGTGTGTGTGTGTGTGTGTGTGTCTGTGTGTCTGTGTGAGTGTGATTAAGGAGAGACAAAGAAAGAAAGAGAGTGAAAGATGAGATAATGAGGGAGAAAGATGAAGAGAGGCGGAAGGCTGTGAGGATGTTGGTGTGGAAAGAGTAGAAAAGACAGAGGTAAACGGCGTGTGTGTGTGTGTGTGTGTGTGTGTGTGTGTGTGTGTTTATCTGCGTTTATGTACTGCATGTGTGAGTCTGTGTGTCTGTTTCTCTGTACACTCAGTATCCACTTTATTAGGTACACCTAGCTAGGACCCTCATTTTCCTTCAGAACAGCCTGAATTATTGGATTCTACAAACACATACACACACACAAAACACACACACACACACACGCACACACACAGTGCTGTGCGGAGCTTTGGTGAGATGGAGTGGCTTATAGCCGTGGATGATTGTATGGCAAGTCCATCAAGATCATCTGAATAACTGTGTGTGTGTGTGTGTGTGTGTGTGTGTGTGTGTGTGTGTGTGTGTGTGTGCTGTCCTCTTAACACCAAGCAGGACTGATCCATGGATTCATGCTGTTTGCACCAATTTCTGACCCACGACTAAGCAACATTTTCCCACTGTTCAGTTTTTGTTCACTGTTTCAAGTTTTGATGATTCGCTTGAAGGTTTGACAAGCTGTGCGTTCTGAGATGCTCTTCTGCACACTGCTGTTATAATGAGCTGTTATTTGCCTACATGTGGCCTGCCTGTTAGCTTAAACAAGTCCTGCCATTCTTCTCTGGCCTCTGGGACGCCACTGACTGCATGTTTTTGGTTAATCGTACCATTCTCGTACCAAACTCTAGACACTGTTGTACACCAGAATCCCAGGAGGACTGCCATTTCTGAGATGCTGGAACCAAAGATCATACTGTATTCGCTTAAATTATGGATGTTTCCTATTCCAACATTTCCCATTCCAACATTTTCAAACAGCAACTGAACCTCTCGACCCAGTCTGCATGCTTTATATTTATGCTTTATTTATACGTGACTCACAGTCTGGAGGAGCGAGCTCTTTGCGTAAACAGGGAGGTATATACCTAATAAAGCGGATGCTGAGGGTATGTGTGTGTGTGTTTCTTGGGGGTGTTGATGGCTTGTCGGGCTGGTGCACCCCCACTGTAGCAGGCTGGGCGTATTTGATGTGGGCTTGGTGAGGGGCCAAGCAGGGGGCCTGGCTTTTGGTACAGTCTCCGGTTCCCAGCACCACCGCTTCCTGCCTCCTTAACCTGTTAAAACTGGGGTCTGTGCATGTGTGTGTGTTTGTGTGTGTGTGTGTGTGAGAGAGTTATTATGTCTCTCGATTGTCCAATTAGAGTCACCTTTATACTCATTATTATCATTGGGCCGGTGGTAGCTTAAAGGTCAGGGAAGTGGATTTCAATGCTCAGACTCTTGAAAAAAAGAGTAGCACTTTTGCTTCCCTCAACATCTACTTGAACATGGCACTTCACCCCCAATTTCTTCTGCGGAGCTACAAATTCCATATCCAATAGCGTAAGATGGTGGATGTACTGGGCAGCTCTCAGGTGGCAGTGTGTATCACTGTATGAATGTGTAGTGGAGCGTACTGTAATTTATTTAAAGAAAACAAGGTAAAAAATTGGTCCTGCTCATTATCATCCTGTCAACCTGTCGTACTCCTTGTCATCAGTATATAGTACGGACAAATGGGCTGTTGAGAGGCCGTGCTGAAAGTTTTCATTTCTCGCTGTCACACTTTCTCATTCTGAGACTCATCTATTAGTGTGTGTATGCCTCCCACTTGCTTTTTCTTTTTATTTCTGTCTCTTTTTTTCTATTTTCCACGTACCTGTCAATATGCCCCTTCTTCCATCTCTCTCTGGTGTAGGGGGCATGTCATTGGGGAATGACATCCCCGTCTCACGTGTAGAATGCAGCATCCATTTATATTTGAAAGCACACATACGCACACACACACACACGCACGAACACACGCCACGGCACACCAAACACTCCCCAATGTCGTCAGAGAGTGATGGGGCACCATCCCGCCGACAGAAAAAAGTCGTCTGTTCCATCTCAGGCAAACAACAATAAGCCGGGGGCCTGGATTCCGATGGGCTTTCTCTTTGAAATGGGATACCGGCACACGCATTACAAATATATCTCTTGTTTTATCTTCCGGGCCAGGCCCCATGGAAAAATTATTCCAAATACCTGCCGCGCTTTATCTGGAACCCTGGAATAGGTTAGGCCCGGCCGGGAACACGAGGATGTCTAAAATAAGGCCTCTATTACGGGACGGAGTGGGGATGGACGGGACGGAACGGGAAGGGACGGGGATCGGGGGTATTTTAGGTGTATCGGCCCTGTGAAAAAGGGCTTGTTGCGGGGGCGTGGAGCAGCTTTTATGTCGACGATGTGGGCCGCCGTCAGCTGTTGTACAAACTGTATGTGTCGGGGGAGGGTTTTTGTGTGTGTAAGTGTGCTCATGTGTGTGCTTGCACGTCCATAGCGGAGCAGGAATATAAATAACATTTTTCCTACAGATGTTCTCACCTTGACAAATCGGTTCTTGGCCTGTGTGATACTTCTTGGCATATGGCATGTTGGCCCAACCTGGCTCAACCTTCATTCACTTTCCTCAACCTCTCTGCCCCTGTTCAAACACCAGCCTGGACAGTTTAAGCATAACATTTACATTTACATTTTAGGTATTTGATGCTGTTATGCAGAGTGACTTAGAATGAGTGAGCATTGCTCAAGGACTGCTCAAGGACAACAGGATACATGGCTATAAACAGACAGATTGACTTGCAGTCTTTGAATGATTAGGTAGGCCAATACCAAAGGATGTAAATGTTCCTAATGTAACCAAATTATTTATATAATCATAACATTGACGTTTTGCCCACACTGGTCTTTTTCAGTATCAACAAAATCTTTGTCACAGATAAAAAAAAACAAATCACCCTCATTGTGTGCACTTTTTTCTGGCCCATACAAAGCCACAATGTCTTGGAATTAAAATGTTTCAAAGATTGAATATAGATTCTATATATAGAATATTGTCTAATAATTGTAGGAAATAGTTCTATATATAGAATCTATATTCAATCTTTTTCATTTTCATTACTGTTACCTACTCCTTCAGTAAAACCTTTCCTATTCTCAAGAAATGTTCCAAAAACAAAGTGAGGGTGGAAGCTTCTAGTGGAGAGGTTTTGATGCATCAGAGTAATTACATTCATTTCAGAGTTATTCTTTGATTTATAATTGTAACACATTCAAGTGATGATTCAGAGTTGAATCAGCAGAGGGCGAAGCGAGAGGGGAGGGAGAGGAGAGAAGGTGGGAGAAGATGGGAGAGAAAGGAGAGGCAAAGGGAAAGGAGGGAAAGGCCAGGAGAAAGGGGAAGGAGAGGAGAGGAGCAGAAAAGCAGGAGCCAGAGAGGGGAGGAGAGGATAAGGAGGGAAAGGAGAGCATAAGAGGTTAGGAGAGCAGGGGGGGAGGCGAAAAGGAGAGGAAGCTGTTGAAAGTGGGTCCTTGAGGAATTCCTTTATCTCTCTGCCTCTCTTTGGTGGGACCAGCCACGGAGTCTGTCACCGTCGCCTGTAGAGTCCCGCTGACATTTCCTTCAGCGGCCGAGTGTGTGTGAACACCACTGACCAGACTGTGGAAACACACAGCCATCTACATAGTTCCCATGGCAGAATGGAGAGGGCAGCATTGCCGTCATACCGCGGATGCCAAGATACCGGTGGCGAGAGGCGCCGATCTTGTAGAATCTCATGAGAAAGAGAAGACGTGAGAGGGCAGCACCGGCAGATAGGCTGGCAGACCGGCACTGCCAGTGCAGGGTGACTCATATGGCGCCCATCACTGAGAGATGACGATGCCAACATGGTACCCATCTGCCAGACCAGTGTAATTCATCACCATGCCATAGATACACCAACACTAGACAAGAAATGCAACTTAACAATGGTGATGTTGAGCTGATGTGTAGTACAATGTGATTTCTGTATTTTCCAGAGCTGTAATCTAAACATGTTTGCCCAATAGCTCTTACTGAGTAGAAACGTCTCTGCTCAGGTCTTAATGAGTTTTTCCACTTCTTACATGGATGGATTGAAATTGGAATCCAAAATTGATTTTAACCACAAGCTAGAGGTTAACCAAGCAGATGGCCTTCCTTCCCTCCTGGCTCTCTTTCTTTCTCCCTCCGCCACCATACAGCAGAAATAACTCTTAGACTTGCTAGTAATATGGTTTACTATGCCCACATTTTCTTTTAAAGTATTTATCTTGTATTTAACCATGCAGGTCAAACTTGCATTTCTAGAAATAGACTGACAAAAAGGAAACAGTCTCTTAATGGACAGAAGGGATGAAGCTTCACAGGTGTCAAGTTTAATGTATTTTTCAAATTATCAAACTACATTCCTTTCTCTCACCCATCCCTCCTCTCCCTCGCCCACTTGTCTCTCCTCCAGGGCTGACTCTGCCAAGATGACCCAGCCTATGAGGGGGGACCAGGCCCACCAGCCGACCCCGGCCCGCAAGTCGGCCAGCCTGTCCTCGCCCAGCGCGGCGCGCCGCCTCTACCGCAACTTGTCCGGAAAGTTCCGCGTGGGCACCAACCCCCCGGCCCTGGAGGACAGCGTGGTGTCGGGACGGGGAGGGGACAAGGAGCGCCTGCGCAAGACCACCATGGTAAGCCAGAGAGAGAGAGAGAAAGAGAGAGAGAGAGAGAGAGAGAGACGCTAAGACGGTGAGACAAGGAAAAAAAAAATAAGCCCAACAGACTTGTGGTCTGAAAATAGTCTGGGAAACCTTTTTTATAGACTTGGATATCCAAAGAACCTCAGGTAGTAAGATCACCCACACCCACATCCACCCATGGTAGAGAGAGAGAGAGAGAGAGAGAGAGAGAGAGAGAGTGTGTGTGTGTGGTGGGGAGGGATTCATTCAATGTTTGTGAATAATACACTAGTGAGCACAGTGCTGAACATTCACTGATACAAGCCGAACTGTCCCATGGTATCAAAACAACATAATCTGAAGCCTCCCATTCAGTCGTATTCCCCTTTAACTCCCAGTCAACTGTCTTTCTGTCACAGTTCCAGAGTAACGAAGCTCTGTTTGAGGCGGTGGAGCACCAGGAGTTGGACCTGGTACAGTTGCTCCTCTCCCAGTACAGCCTGGAGGAGCTGGACCTCAACACGCCCAACAGCGAGGGCCTCCTGCCCCTCGACATTGCCATCATGACCAACAACGTGCCCATGGCCAAGCTGCTGCTGCGAGCCGGCGCCAAGGAGAGCCCCCACTGTGAGTAGAGGGACACGCTGTACCCGCAGTGCCTAGCTGGGCCGTCACAGGGGGACGGGCACAATTAGGAGATTCAAGGGATCATTTGGATGTTACTTTAGTTTAGTCTAATTCAGTTTGCTAGCAGAGTAAAATAAGACATCTACACGGATATTGGGAATGGTATCAAAAAGAGCTGGGATAAAACATTGTTTTAAATGGATTCATTGACTTTTCTGTGACAACCATACCAGCTTGATTGCTCCAAAAGTTCCCACTAAGCCACACTCACCCCATGTTCAAAGTCACTCAAGCCAGTCAATAACTGGTCTGGTATTACAATGGCCGCCATGCCATGGTGAAGTTTGACAGCATGGCATCTGGTTATTTGCCTCGTATGTTGTTCTCATCGTCATAGCTGCAGTTAACAGTATAGTTTAATGTATGTAAGTTGTGTGATTGAACCCAGGTATCTTGAAGAAAAATAATATTTCAAATTTCTTAGACTTACAAGCTACGAATGAGGCCCGAAACCACATCTGCCACCTGTTGACAGATCTCTACGCAGTTTTTCTTTCATAGATTTCACTCTTTAGCAGAGGTCAAATGAAGAATTGATACCAGATTTTACTCATCAGCAGCCACTGTATGGGAACCAACAACTGTCATTGTGGAAACCAAAGCTGCTGTCACGGCAACCTCAGGTGTTGCCCAAAGCAACCGCTCACAAGCAAAACGTAACACAAGCGTCCTGTCACGCACAGCAATAATACATTCACCCACACACTTTACACACATCTCTTTCTGGTGCTTGCTGGCAGTGAAAGCATATTAAAGGCGATGAAGGGTGGTAATCATGATGCAATATTAGTCATCTTCATAAGCAGTTTTCACTGTCTGTGATCTACTGAGCCTCCGCTCCCTTCTTCTGTTAATGATTAGAACTCGCCAGTAAGGCTCCTAGGCTGTTTGTGTTTGCACGTGTTCACACACACTCACACACATGCTCACACATACACACTTTTCCAGGGCTGAGCCAGACGTCTTATAAAGGTATCACTAAATTGAAAACACTCGAATGGAAAGTGGTGTTTACTGAAGTTTGCTCTTTGATTGCTCTCTCTCTCCAGAACCCAAATAACTCATGAGAGTGTGAGAGAGTCATGCGCATGTGTGTGTGTGTGTGTGTGTGTGCGTGTGTTTGTGTGTGCGAGAGACGGAGAGAGAGAGAAAGAAAGGGAGAGAGGGAACGACAGCACATGAGGAAAGTAAAGGCTCTCCTCCCATTTTTATAAGCACATGCTAATCAAACTCCATCTGAGGAGAATTGAGATCAAAGACGCTGCAGACTTCTCCCTGAGCTTTGAAAGGATTGATTCTGATTCTCATTGATTCTGCCATGCAAGACTTCACACACTCTGTGGTTACCAGAGAGACAAGGACAGAGAGACAGGCAGACAGACTTATCAGACCAAGTTTCCCTAAAGCAGCTTCGTACCCACATCAGAAATTCTTCAAGGGCTTTCAATAGGACAAAGCGACTTAAAGGTGCTTTAGGGAATCCCACCCTTTATCTCAAGACGCATACACACACTGGTGAAAGTATCCTGTTCCTAAGTTAAAATGGACCTTCAACAATTATTTCCATCCATCCGTGAGATGGAGTTAGGGTCTCAAAATCAACGTTTAGGGACATTCCTCCACACTCACAAACACGCAGCCAAGTTTTACCATACTTCTGAGGATCCTCACTAAAAAATGCCTAAACTTAACCCTAACTCTAACCTTAAACCCAAGCCCTAACCCTCAAACGGCTCTTTTCAAAGTGCCAACCAGCCTTGAAGTTTTCACACAAGCGACTGAAGAGAACAACGAAAAGCCGAGGCTCGCACAAGAGACACTCTGATTCAAAGAGGAGCTCTCAGCCACTAAGGAGACACTGAGAGAGCCGCAGAATTAAACACCCAGACGGACATTTTGACACGGAGCTTTAAACTTACTGTCAACAGTGGAATCTAACGCTCAACAGTGGAATCTACAATGAACAAACATAGACCCCACAGACTAAACACAGACACACACCAGTCCCAAACACTCCGAGTATGACCAGCCACCAAAGAAGAACTACAGTATGCTACTGTCCTTAGTGGCCTTAGAAATGCTGCGTTACATTTTGGGCAGACACTTTTATCCAGAGAGTGATGGGTACACATTGGCGATTGCAGGGATTAAACCTTTGATATTTGGGTTGCAGGACTGGCTCTCTAACAACTAGGCCATCATTTCAAAATGTGGGTGTAACAGCTCATCTACTATACAGATGTCCTATTTATTTAAGGGACCATCACTCCCATTGTTTGAGAAAGCACAAACTCTCCCCCCACGCCTCAATAGAGCCTGTTTTCTCTCAGGTTTTCAAACTCTTCTGAAACTTATACTTTAGTAAGCTGGGAAAATGTTTCCTCCATTGAAGCATAGATCACTTTGAGAAAGAATTCCCTCTGATTGGGAGATTCAGATCGATTAATGCGTTGCGTATGGTATAAATAGGTTAATAATACAAATTGCTCCACAAGTTTTGCAGGAAAATCGTTTTACAACACCAGTGTGAATTACACTTGTGTATGTTCCCACCATTTTGGGCTCCCTTATAACCACATATGACGAATACTCCTCCCTCCCTCGCCCCTCTCACTTTCATTGCCCCATTTTCTCTGTCATTTTCTAGGTGATGTCATCCCTAAAGAGGGACTGCTCAGTTAAATGAAGTTTATTGAGGAATCTGCCTCAGCGCTTTGACAAACAAAGACATTAAAGAGAGTGGCCTGCTAAAACCAACTCACGGAATCACAGCGAGAGGGTTCCTCGCAATATCATCATGAGCGTAGGCACATGCCTTGTTGAGGCACTTGGCAACCAAAAAGAAAAACACACTTTATTTACTCCTCCAATTGGCCTGGAAATAATTTTGTGATGAAAAATCGTATTTTTGTTCTCGAGTCTGACCAAAAAACCCAGCGACCTTGGTACAGGAGGATTTCTGTTCATTGTAACCATTGTCAGTTCACATTCAGTGGATTATACCTTTAAACTTCTTCTTTGTTAGAAAAACAGCCTACTCAGATGTATTGTCCAACCCTTCTCAGCTTTGTGCTTCATATACCAGCTGCTTTCTTGTTTTTTGTGAATAAAGAAAAAAATCTTTATTTTCTCATGGATGCCAATGTAATTTTGAAACTATACAGTAATTTTAACAAGGGCCCAAGGGTCATGAAACTCCCTCAAAATATAAATGCCAAGACAAACTTTCAATTCAGCTAATAAAAACCGATTTTCCACAGCAGCATAGATATGTATGGTTTATTTTACGAGTAAACATAACACAATGGCGTTGCATTTTATCACAGTATTGTTTGCATGCCCTCTCTCTCACGCTCTCTCCTCCGTGTTTCCCAGTTGTTAGTCTGGAGGGCCGGGCGGTGCACTTGGCCACCTTGGTGCAGGAGGCTGAGCAGCGGGTGTCCGAGCTTCAGGCCCAGGTCCGGAGCGAAGGTCCCGGGGAGCGGGAGGGATCGGACCGGGAGAGGCAGCTGAAGGCCTGGGAGTGGAGGCACCGGCTCTTCCGACGCATGCAGACGGGCTTCGAGCACGCCAGTAAGGGCTCAGAGGATGACTTTGATGATTGCTTTTATTATTGAGATCTTTTTTGAGCTGGGGGCAGTTTGCTGCTCAGATCATTCCAATGCAGTCGTCTTTGTTTTTCATTTTTCTACCCTTTTTCTCTGTTGGCATTCTGTCTGGGCTGCGTTAATGGCTTCCACACCGGGACGCCTAGGACATGACTGTGTGTGTGTGTGTGTGTGTGGGTGGGTGGGTGTGGGTGTGCGCCTGTCTACATACGTGCTCCATCATGCACATACTTAGCGCTTCTGAATGTGTGAGTACAGGCAGTTTGTTTAGAGTGTGTGTGTGTGTGTGTGTGTGTGTGTGTGCATAATGCGTCTGTGTTCCCTCTTTAACTTTTTTATAGCCATTTCATGACACGCTTGGTGGCAGGGTAGACAGCCCCCCCCCTCCTCCCTTCCACCCAAATCAGTCTGCACTTTGATGCAAAAAAGATCTTTTCCCTCTTTATTATTCCACATACTCATGTAATTTTATGGGTAAGTTGTCTTATAGGCTTTCCTCAGACTTCCAGATACGGTAGTGGAATTCTTCAGATGATGTGTGAACGTGCATGGAAATTATATCAATGTGATGTTTAATTATAATAACAATCACAATCAGTGACATCCTTCTTTTCAGTGTTGATTGAGGTGACATTTGTGTTTAAAGATGGTGGATTCCAGGTGCAACACTGTTACGATTTTCATCTGTCACAAAGTGTAAATCGTCCCAATTTCTATTGCCAGTTCTGAAACTCTGGCAGAGCAATGCATTGTGAGATGGACTATCATTTTTATGTATGTGGTCCATTATATAGGTTAGAATGTGTAGCATCTTAGTCTGCTTGTTTCTACCTATCTGTCTTTCTATCTACTCTCCATCTGTCTGTCTACCTATTTGTTTGACCGTCTTTCTGTCTATCTGTCTGTCTACCTCTATATCTATCTGTCTGTCTACCTCTATATCTATCTGTCTGTCTACCCAGACCCTCCAGATGCTCCCAGTGCAGTTCGCCTGTCTGTCAGCAGCAGCACCAGTCTCAGGGTGGACTTCCAGGAGCCTCTCAGTGTCAACTCTGCTGTGGTTACCAAGTATAAAGGTCAGTCCTCACACCCAGCCTGCTGCTTCATGTACAACCAACCATTAGTACACACTTCAGTATGTAGAGTTTTGGTCCTAAATAAGATAATATAAGTATTTGAAAAATGTGTTGCTGTTATGAGCAAAACTAATTGGCATTTTAACATTAACTTTTTTTGAGTGCTAAATCACTTATATTTTTGAATTATTGAATATCAACTTGCATCCTTTCTAAAATTGATACATAGTGAGACCCGATGTTCCTTCTTTGTACAGTGGGCTGGAGCTACGCCCCCTCCTTCAGTCCCTTGCTGGGTGAGATCGTGGTAGAAGACACCACTCTGCTACAGTGCCAAATCACTGGGCTCACCTCTGTAAGTACAGCAGGAATTTCAATCACCTCCATATTCACCTTTCACACTGTTCAATCAATATTTATGAGCATGAACAATTCTCGCCAGAAGTCAGAAACCAAAGAACTAAAACTGTAATCTGTGTAATCTTTTATCAAGAGGTAAGACCAGGAGCTGCTCTGCTGACAATGAATTGGAGACTGACTTTGTGGACTTTTTGGATATAATTGTTTGTTTTTACATCCAAATTAGATATTTTTTATTGCTGTGCTTTAAAGTTATGAACCAGAAAATGTTCCCCATCCTGTGGGTACTGTCATTTTGTCGAGAGTCGGTTTGCCATTAACTGTTCATGGAGCAACTACAGGATTTGTCTCACTTGCTTCTTCCCTGCTTGGGAGAGGCACAATGTTCACAAATATGAATTGAACTGTATAATATCATAGAAATAACATGTTCACTTGAAATTTTACAGTTAAGTTTCCCTTTAAATGTTCTATCCATTGAGTTATATCGGCTGAAATACTTAAAGTAGCAAAGTAACTAACATGCCTATACTAAAATCTCACCCAGTATTACTTCTTTGCAGCATTTCATTCCATATGTCATGTATTCACCTACAGTTTCGTCAAACCCGTGACAGTTGCTCCTCAAATAAAAATTGTGTGCACAATGGTTGTGTCACACATCACACCATCTTCACGTAAACCCAATCCAATTTCCTCTGGTCCCACCTCAGTCTCCAAGCTCTACCAGATAAAAAGGACGCAATTGTGCTTTAAACGGTAGTTTATGGGTGAGAAAGCAAAACAAAAACTCAAACTCTAGCTCCTCCACAGCTGCTGGTGTTGACCGATAAAAACATTTAGAAGGCCATTCTCCCACATGAAGGCCCCTGATATTATTTACACATGTGCTTGAGGCGTTTGCTTAGGCGACATTTGAAGGCATTTCCCAAGTGACTCTTCTTTATGCCAAACATCAAGCTCCACACACACAACTTGTAGTCATCATCAATCCCAAATGCTGGGGGTGAAAGACTTATGGCCCTGCTACAACACAATTGGAATACACAGTTTATTGGTATTTAAAGTCTTGGCACCTATGCATCATTTTATACAGGGCAACAGTTGCAAAACAGTCCCCAAAATCTTAAAAAGAGCAGCTTGGTAGCCTGCCCTCTGATTTATGTTTGGCATTTTTAAGCGGGCATGTAGACAAACGGACGCTCCACTGGTTGTTTGTTATTGTGTGAGAGAACCCCCTTCCCCCTCCAGGACCCCCGTTGCCAGCCAAAGCTCACCCCTGTCACATGACAGGGGTCAAGGCGAGGTCAGGAAGTGTCGGCGGCTGGTTTGATTGATCTGGCTGAGAAAGGAGAGACAGAGGCCTGCTGTCTGCACACTGGGCACAGAGACAGACAGAGCTTCCAGATACCCCCCGCCCCCCCCCCACCCCCACCCCCCCCACCCCCCCCACCCCCAACACACACACACACACACACACACACACACAATGAAATACAGACAGACAGGGACCTAGCAAGAGCCAAATAAGGCTGCACAACCACACACGCACATACATAGATTCACACATACACACATGCGCTGCTACTCTGCTCATAGCTGTGTGTGTGTGTCCAAATGTTACCTTACCTGTCATGTTGTGTGTCCTGTCCGTTCCAGGGGACCTATTACTACGTCCAGGTGTCGGCCTACAACATGAAGGGCTGGGGGCCTCAACTAGCCTCCACCCCGACCTGCGCTGCACCCTCCAGTAAGTCTGCAGTGTGTGTGTGTGTGTGTGTGTGTGCCTGTATCTCTGTGTTTGTACATCAAACTCCACACAACTTCCAATCAACATCAGTTCCAAACAAGAACCTTTGAAGACTTCTGGCTGGCCTTTCTGAATTAACAAGTTTTTAAACAGGTCTTAGCTCCGTGTGTGTGTGTGTGTGTGTGTGTGTGTGTGTGTGTGTGTGTGTGTGTGTGTGTGTGTGTGTTCTGCATCAATGATACAAGTCCTTAACTTTCTCATAGCTTTCCCACACGTAAAGGGACTTGGCCATGGTCTCATTTCATGTCCGCTCAATGGATTTTCCGTGGGTGATGTTATTCCAACGTCATTCCAACGTCGCCTTGACATCATTGGGGGGGTGACAGCTGGACCCTCCTTGGCCAGCAGGCTGGGTGGGTTTCGGGACCCCCGCTGCGGACGTCAGTGTGTGTAACCATAGCCTCGGGATGGTGTTTGGGGCTGGCTGGCAGAAGGAGCTGCCCGGGGTTCAGCCAAAAAGTTAACCGTGAAGTCATCTGCAGCAACAGCTGAGGTGTTGACTGGCCACAGTCCTCCTTCTCTCTTTTTCTTCTTAGCTCTTCTTCTCTCTCTTCCAGGCTTTGTCGATCTGAATCTCTCTCTCAGAATCAGAATCAGAATCACAGCCAATGACAACACATCGGAATTGGACATGGTTAATACTCTCTCTCTCTCTCTCTATCCATTAATCCATCTCTCTATCAATCACACAAGTGCGCAAGTTATTGAATTATTTGGGTGGGTGGATAAAAAAAACTGATGTGTAAAACCTCCAAGTGCGTCAACATCTGTTGACTTTCCGAGGTTTCCCAATACGTGACGAAGGACAGCGTGTGTGAGAGAGAACGACTGGGGACAGCGATTCCCCCGTAGAAACTTTAAGACGAAGATTTGCATGTAAATGAATTCATTTATATGAATTAGTAAGTTTAAGTTTGTTGATTTATGAGATGAGTGTCAAGATTGATGCCAGTCGGCTGTTTATGTGCAGCATATAATGCCGGCACACAGTTGGTACACACCTACTGTAGACTGAACATAGGTACTGTGACTGTGGGTGTATTGGCACACTCATGGGACATCTGGGGAGCACATGAACATGTTTGTCCTCATCAGCACACCATGTTTTTCAGCAAGTGTGTGTGTATGTGTGTGTGTGTGTGTGCAATCGGGCGTGTGTATGTCTTCATTTTAAGAGACTGGGCTTTCCCTCTCTCTTTTTTTTTCACCCCTCCACCTCCCTCCCTCCCTCCTCCCTCTCTCAGAGCTAATTTCGATGTTGCGTGTTTGTGTTTTCCATTTGGGCCTACCACTGGAAATATTTGCATGTCTGTGCTGCAGCGCGCGGCGCGGGCCCCAACAGTGGGGGCCTTATACCGGGCCGCGGACGCCCATTAAAGGGCCCGCTTGTCCTGTCGGGACAGGCACCTTTCCGGGAATAGAGCTCACCGTGTTTCGGCCCCTCGCGCCCCCCGGGGGGCTCCAGGAGAGGGGGTTGGGGTGAGGGAGGCGGGGGGGTGGAGAGGGGGGGGGGGGAGACCAAGACGTCCCTGTTGGCTTATCACCGACACATCGTCCAGCGAGCGAGCGGGGGATGCTCACTAGCTAACACACAAGACAGAGGAGCTGAAGTCCAGTCTGCTCGCGATCATTGTCTGTGGAGCTGGTCATGTGTGAGGAGAGAGCAGGAAAGGAAAGAAAAGGGGAGAGTTTGTGTGTGTGTGTGTGTGTGTGTGTGTGTGTGAGTGTTTGCGTGTAGTGTAATATGAAGCGTGTAGGTTTTCTGTTTACGATGGGGTGTGCATACAGACTGCAAGTGTTTGTGAGTGTATATATCATTAAGAATGAGAAACAGAGAGAGTTAGATAGACAGAGAGACAGAGGGGAGAGAGAGAGAGAGAGAGAGAAGAACAGAAAGAGTGGGAGATAGAGGTCGGGTTAATACATTCTGACTCTTTTGCATTAGGGGGGGCGTGGCGAGTCGTGTGGTGTGTTACACTCCTTGGTCTCTCAGTCGCTGGGCCAGCCACGCTCTGTTTGTGTGTGTGCGTGTGTGCGTGTGTGTGTGTGTACATACTGAGTGTTCTGAGCCCAGCTATGTGCCAGCCAGCCAGTAGTGGTGGTGCTCAGTGGGTCTGTCTGTCTGTCAGCCAACCACAGCTTTCTCACACTGGGGTGGGTGCTGTTCCCTATAGTACACACTAGACCTGTTTCACCAGCAGGCCGCCTCACACACCTCACACTGCTAATGATGGAAGCCCAAGGAGGGTGGAAGCAGGGGGTGATTTGACGGTGGATGGCACCCACCTTGATAACACCCAGTGTCCTCTCTTGTTTAAGGGGAATACCATTCATTTTCACAATTCATACATCATTCCCCTGGTCAAGGACAGTCCCATCAAAATTTCTGACCAAGCAACTCCCTCTTAAAAAGTGCTTAAACACACTGTTTTCAGCCAGTTTCTGCCTAGTACACAATTTTGGTCACAGAAAATGAATGGACTTCTGGACTGATTTCCCTCTTGTGGTATAAATGCAGTTAGTCTCAGAACATGGCTCTACAGTAAGGGACATCCTTCCACCCTTCGGTCCAATTGTGCCAATTGTCAGATATGAGTCACATTTTCAAAATAGGGCTAAAAGTGATGTAACAGGTGATGTAACAGGGTCAGCGTCAACACAACATGTTCAAAATGATTAGGGATCCAAAGCAGTATGAAAATCACAAGCACCTTCTCAAGTACAATAAATTAAATGTCCGAAATGTTCTTGGTGATACTGGTGCGAAGACATATAACTTACAGTATCACGCTACATAAAGACATACAATGGACAGTAGATTATACTTATCAGTCTGCAGGGTCAAATATTTGTCTAGGTGATGCTAAACAGTATCTCAGCTCATCTCTAGTGATATGAAAAAACAATCTCAGAAAATCTGTTTTGAGTAAAAAAAGCGTTGCATTTATTACGTTTTTCAGATTTAGAATACTGACCGTGCATCAGCTTTGCTTCTCCACCTATAATGAACAATATAGTTGAAGAGACTGTCTAGAGGTCCTACATGAGTACTGTGCATCTTGATAAATATAGAGCATTGGTAACATTTCTGGTATTTATTCTCTTCCCTCTGTCTGCAGGTTGGAGGGAGATTGATGGTCGCGCTCCACGTCAGAGAGGCCAGAAGGAGGCGCTAGACCAGCTGCTGGGACAGATTAAAGAAGCTCACCGCCACTGCGTCTGCCACGGTATCAACAACCTTCTGGTTTTATAAAATAGCATATGCCATTTGGTGGGCACTTTGACCTAAAGCACTGTAGAGCAACATGAGCGCATTAATTATGGAATTAAATGGAGCAAATTCTTCTACAGTAATGGCTTGGAATAACAAACACGCTTGACCCTAACCCTAAGATCACTTTTTAATATTTATGTATTGATATGAATGGGCTCTGGGTTGAAGTAAAATGCACTGTGGTATGAGTTTCTAATCTTAACCCTAAATAACAGTGCGATCATGTGTCCGTTGTGTATTTTCTTTTTTTCCGTTAGGCCAGACGCATGTAAAACAAACACTATGTGAATTTTTAGACACGTTTTCAGTTACGCGTTTCAAAAATATTCTCATACTTGGTGTAAACAAACGTGGACATGAGCGATAGACAGCTTCACATGCAGGTGTAACACGTCTCAACGGCCGCTGTGTTTCGTCTCACCCTGACAGACGCTTTACAAACCGAGACGCGACAAGTACTTCGGGGGCCATACACCCTAAAACGGCGTGCCACCTCGAAAATAATCCCCTCCCCTGTGTCTCGACGACCCCCACCCACCACCCCCCACCCCACTCCTCCCATGCTTCTTTCCATGACTCAGCCCTTCCTCTGCTGAATACTTCTCTCTCTGACAAAATGCAGATCAACTTCACTCACACTCAAGCTGTTTATGTCCCCAAACACTACTGGCTGTAAGCCGCTCCCGTAAGTGTCAAAACCTGTTCACGTCGACTCGTTTTACATGGTGGCAAACTGGGTTTCACAATACTGAGACGGTTATTCTCTCTTTTTCTGCCGCGCGCACACACACAAACACACTCGCTCACTTACTATTGTCCAGTGTGCCTAGACCGTATTTGCCCCCTTGGCGGGTGGGGGGGTAGGGTGGGGGGTGTGTGGAGGGGGTTACACGAGACGCAATATAATAGTCAGCATTGAGTGGCTCTTGGTTCTCCAGCCGGCGACTGACTGAGCCCGGGAGTTCAGGCACGGTAGCCGAGGTGGCGTGTCCCGGGGTCATGTTTGTTGTTCCTGTGAGAGACGAATCCCGGACTGGAGTCGGGAGAGGATATAAATTAACACTGACTGACTACTGCAACCCCCCCCGCACCCCCTTCCCCACAGGCCGCCCAGTCGTCCTGTCTACCATCCATACGCTCGCTCACACACACACACAGAGATAGACAGACAAGGCACACACACAGATACACATGTACACAAATGTATATGGACGGGCACAAATATTCAAGTACATGTTCTCTCTCTCTCTCTCTCTCTCTCTCCTCCACATGTCAGTGTACGCACCCCCATCGCAGCCCAGCGTATAGCCCGCGCCACCCTCTCCCCCTTGTCCAAACACTATTAATTAAACTGTGAAAGAGGCCTTGACTAACACAGGCACCCCAGCAGTCGGCCCTACTTGTCTGTCTTACTCAGTGTCAAACAGGGACCGAGGCCAGGAGGGCCGGAGCTGAACAGACTGAGTGGAGAGAGAGAGAGAGAGAGATTTGGGGAAGTGAGGAGGGTCGAGGGGCACTGTTTTTTTCTCGTTACTCCACCTCGACTCGTCTCATGAAGAGAAAATTAGCTCTTTTCGGGTCCTGAATGGGGGGATTTATTGACTTTAAGTGGCCTGGGGCTGGAGCAAGATCACCTGGGAGGGGAGGGGAGGGGAGGGGGAGGGGGAGCGGGGGACTCTGTGGAGGGTTTGGGACTCAGGGTTTCTAATGAGTTGGGAGGTACGTTATCTCACCAACAGGCGCACATACGAACACACACACATGCATACACACACCTCCCTCTCTCGCCTCCGAACCCCCTCCAGGCCCACTAAAAATAAACATGTCCCCACAGAGTTAACTGACCTCCCTGTCAGTGCGTGGCAAAGGGTTAAGACACACACACACACACACACACACACACACACACAAATTACTACAGTTCCTTGGCTCCACTCGTATGGCTTTAGCTCAAGATATGCCATGCTCCAGCAGCTCTAGTATGTGCAGGTAAACACACACACACACACATATACACACACACATACACTGTTAGTGCCCCTCTGGGACTTAAGAGCTAGTGGTTCCCTAAAGGCCCATAGTCTGCAGTTGGCAGCCGGCATGACTGTCAACTGGTGCCGCGCCACTGGAGCACATGAAATGTCCAAAAACATTCCACTCCCACCATGTTGTTGGACGTGTCAGGTTTGTTGTCATTTAGGTAACCGCCTGTCATTGAAAGAGATGTTTCTAGACTTTGTCAGGGCGGAGGTGTTTATTGGTATTCCCACGCAGAGTGAGGCGGAGAAGTCTGCGTGGTTGTAAGCTGACAGAAAAATGTTGAGAGATTCTATTTTTTATCCCGCGCTTTCAGAACAGCCGATCCCACTCGGAGTCGTGCCTCAGTTTCTCCCGAGTGTCCTGATTTCAGGCAGTTTGAGAAGCATTCAGAATGAACATTCAAAAGAAACCACCCGTAGAGTTAAATGTCTTCTCCTGTCTCCTGTCTCGTCCACCCAGAACAGTGCAAAGCTCCACCACAGGGCAGGAAGCACTCGGTATCCAAAAGCCTGCGCCACCTCTTCCAACCCACCACCAAATTCGTCAAAAGCTTGAAAAGGTAAACACTCTTGTTGACTCAAATTTTATGTTTTCAGTGTGCACATGGTCTAAGGTGCATCCATTTTGTAGAAAAAAGTTATTACATGAAATCCATTACACAGTATCAAAACTATCAGTGATTGCATCATCAAAAACTTTTACTTTCATGCCAGCACGTACCTGTCAGGTCTAATTATACCATTTTTAAATGGTGTATATCTCATTTTGACATGGATCTTAATAAATGTTGTAGCTAATGTATGTTTATTGTTTTTAACTCTGTATTTGTATCTGTATCACCCTCCAGAGGACTCTATCTGACATCCATATTCTACAGAGATGACAACGTGTTAGTGACTCCAGAAGACCAGATCCCCATTGTGGAGGTTGAGGACTCCTACCCCAGCTCCCTCATGCAGGACTTCCTCTGGTTCACCAAGGTAGAAGGAAGGAAAGAAAGAAAGAAAGAAAGAAAGAAAGAAAGAAAGAGGTTTTGCTGTAGCTTCAAGCTTTTAAGTAACAAGTTATTACATAATCCAACTGTTATTACATTATCATTTGCTACAAGCAGGCCATGAGTTCATGTTATGCTATTAGTCGAACTTGAAAGACTTGAAGCGGACACAGATTTGATAGATTGTGATACAGTATATATTACCATTCCACATTTTTTAGGATTCTCATGAAAGTGTATGTGTGTATCATCTCCCCTCACCAGGTGTCCTACCTGTGGGAGGAGATCCCCTGGCTGCAGCAGTGTCTCAGTCCTTCACAGTCGTCCTGCTCCTGTACGCTGCAGACCCGCCTCAAGATGCTGCAGGCCGTCTCCCATCTGCAGGTAGTCCAGCGCTCACTAAAACCACTCTCAATATGTGCAGTTATTATAAAGTGTTACCAGTAATTGTTGTCATTAGTGGTGGTTATGGTAATTTTGACTTCAATCATAGCCAAAACATTGCTGAATTAGAATGACAGGATAATAGGAAGAATCTTTATCGTTATTTTTTATTGCATTGACAGATAGTCCAAAACATCATATGCAAAGTGATGCTCCTGGATTCTTTATTTTAGAGACATTGAACTATATTTATGCCATAATGGATATATAGCATACAGTGATTATTCTGCCACACACTGAAAGGCTTCAGACCATTTCATATTTTCATATCCTTAATCCTGATGTAGCTTTGAGGCTAAACATGTTATTGGCTCCAGTGTACTTTGTTGTTCTGATTAAAGAAAATATGAAGAGAATATTAAACAGGTCTGAAGAATGTCAGTGTGTCCTTTCCCTGTCCCTCTCTATCCCTGCTCTAACTTGCATTTGATAAAAGTAATGCTATGCACAGGACAGGATTTTTTGCGTTTTGGAAATGAACTCTTCATGTTCTCTCTTCAAATGAAACTGCAAGTATTATCTGGCATCTTTCCCCAGGATATGCTGGGGACTCAGGACCTAGGTCAGGTGTATTTTGAGCCAATCAAAGACAAGCACGGTAACGCCCTGCTGGTGCTCCTGAAGGACATGAATGCCTGTCCCAACCTGGATGGGGTGCGCTGGACGCAGCTCTGCAAACTCCAGCTCCAACGCAAGTCCATCTCCTCCCCTGAAGAGCCCACAGCCTTGGACATGCTGCTCATTACACTCCATGTGAGTCCTATGGGAATAGATGGGCAGCGGTTTGCAGTTAGTTCAGTTTTGGAAAATGGATTATTTTTTGCTGTTGTTTTGGAAACAGATTGCTTCCATTGGAGCAAGCAATAGCAGAAGTTTTTGTCAGCCGTGGTTGTGGTTTTTATCAAGCCCATTCTTTGCATTCTTTTGTTGCACAGAAACTTAATAAGATGAAACAGCTTAGTGTAAGGCACTTTCTCAAAAACAAAGTACCCCAAAAAGCACCAGAAAACATGCATTTATTGGAATAGATGTAATCTGTTTTTGAAACTCTGCAAACATATTAACATGAGGCTCCATGGCTGAAACAATAGGACTGTAAATTGAAATGTGCTTCCAATTATTATGCTGCTGAAAACATTGTGCAGACGCTCTTGATTTAGACACACGTTAATGATCATAGTTCTCTTCTTCCAAATGTCACCTACTGTCTGAGGTGTCTATATTCAATTAACTTACCAACAAATTTATTTTAATACCAGATGCCAGGTCCATCCGTGGATCCACGCCAACCCAACATGAATGTTAATCATCTTATCTAGAGTCCCTCCACTTTTAACGCCATTCACTCAGACAGTGGTAATTAGAAAGTTTAGCATGGCAGTCTTAAAGATGATAATCTAAGCTAATTGTTAGTGTTTTGATGTTTTTGAACTAATGCCATTTAGCTTTGCAGTTTTGTTCAGGAGGTCCACTGTCTGAAAACAAACCACAAATCAATTTTCTCTGTGTAGCCTGGTAAACCTGATACCCGTTGTTGCAAAGTTGTTTTGTCTCCAATGTAAGTTGGTTTGGTCTTGTGGTTCCAAAACAATGGTGAAGACTCCCTTTGACAAACCCACAGTCACAGAAATATTTGTTTTGCGGCCAGAACAAATTGTATGATGAAATACATAGAAATGTGCTGAAGGGCTATTCTGGTGTGTTGACTTCCACTTTAAACATGCTGAAGGCTGGAACAACTGAGTCTCTAAAGTATTTAAAGCAGCAAAACACATGAAAATACCAGCATACAAATGAGTGTGAAGATGCCAACACCGACACTACCATCATCATCATCAGAGCCACTGCCACCACTTTTAACATACCCACCACCTCTATCATCACTACTATCATCATTATCACAATCATCAACCTCCTGTTTCAGCATCACCACCTCCACCATCATCTCCTCCATCTCTTCCAACCTCTCACCTATCCTCTCTCTTTCGGCCTGCTGGTCCCAGGAGAAGCTGGCGTACCACAGGCGGAGCAGGAAGCTGCTGTCCCCTGGTCTGTACCTGGGCTACCTGAAGCTGTGTACCTCAGTGGAGCAGATCCGAGCCCTGGTGCCCCAGAAACTCCCCAACGTCCTCTGTCACACCAAGATCCGGGACAACAGCAACGTGTCCAGGTGGGCAACACTGGCTGCTTAATCCGGCTGAGTTTGCGTGTGTGGAGTGGGGGTGGGAGTAGGGTGGGGAGGACCGGAATTGAGTGTTGGTGTGTGTGTTTCTGTGTATGCATTTGTGTGATGAGTTTGGTTGTGTATTAAGAGCAAAGATGTGGTGTACGCACATCCAAAAGCTTCATCAGTCACTCCCCTAAAATTGTAGAACAATGGAAAAGATACCTACAATACCACTGGAATGACGCATCCATTGTTGCATGTTTGTGTGTGTGTGTGTGTGTGTGTGTGTTGTTTGCAGGGAGGAGTGGCAGTGGCTACAGGCCCTCAGCTCCCTGGAGGAGTCCTTGGAGATGGACCACGATGAACAGAGTGCTCCACATCGCCTCCTACAGGACCTCCGCAGTGCCACCAAGGACCTGATGGCCCACATCAACGTTCCAGGCAACCAGGTCAGAGCCAAGCCAGGGTCAAACTGAAACAGTTTGTAACTTCATCAATAGCTGTAATAAGGTTCCGTGGTTAGATTTACCATGAACAATTACCTGCAATTACTTTGTAAAAGTGTGTACCAAATGCACTTTGTTTTGTGTGGACTGACTGATCTTGACTGAACCAGTAGAATCTCCTCAATCTGTAGAAAGTGTAAACGCCATCCATCCTCCACAGGCAGACTGAAGCAAGAGCTCAAAGCAATAAAAAAACGATTTCAGCGGATAATGAGCCATTTCTGGTCAGACCACTAATTCAGCATGCTTTTTGCAAAAGAACAAATATGGTTTGGATTCCCAAAAGCATCATAGCACTATAACGATCATTGTCCATTTGGCTTGAAGTAGAACAAATATGGCTTTAGGACTACGATACTTTTACCCCAGCTCCACAAAAGACCTGGACAGTTTAATGGTGATATGCAATAACCCTTGATTAGGGCAAACCATGCAGCTGCTACATTCCTTACTACCATCTTGGAGTTTGAGCTTCTGTTTCCACTTTCAAGACACTAAAATCACTCGATAGTCTCAGCAGTCTGTTTGTTTAGAGCATGGGGCCAGAAAGCCTTAAGTGTCATGTTGGGTGAAAAAGAGTTATTAAGGCTCTTGATGATATTAATCTTGCAGAGAGAACACTGCACAAAGACTTAAACTAAAGATTTAGATGTTATTGAGCAGGATGTTCGTTTTTTGTCTCTGCTTTAGGTTAGTGAAAACTTATGTGGGCCCCTCTGGTTCCAAAGGCTCATCGAGATCTCTTGTCCGTGTGTGTCCAGGTACAAGACTTCCGTATCTACAGCCAGGAGGTGTTGGAGTTTGGGGAGAAGGTGTCCTTCCTGCTGCTGCTGCCTCCCTCAGATGAAGTGTGTACAGCCCCAGGCCAGAACAACCCCTACTCCCCCCGCTCTGGTTTCCTCACCCTGCCCCTGCAGATCTTTGAACTGGGTCAGTGTATAAAATATCAGGCACAAATGGGTTCATACACACACACACACACATACACAATCTGCATCATATAATACAATCAAGCATCATATAGTGATATATTTCTAAGTGTATATGTGTCTATGTTTACTCACTACATCTATAAATGGCACATTATGTCATTTAACAGACGCTTCTGTCCAAAGCAAATTACAATAAGTACATTTTGTCAACATTTTAAGTCGCACATTTCATTTTTTTATCTGTTCATGCACTTACACACTGCAGATTCCTCCAACTTGTTGTCACTTGATTCCCTTGCTCCCCTCCAGTCCACTTCCATGCGTATTGCCCCAGCTTCATCGGCCAGTACTGCAGGGTGTCGGCCCTGCTGGAGCTGGAGTCCCTCATGTCCCAGCAGGCGCTGAGAGAGGCCTTCTCCGAGGCCGAGCTCCTCGCTGCCAAGAAGAAGCACCAGCAGGTCCAGGATCACATGCAGGTATGGAGAGCAAAGGCCAAAGACCAAGGATGAAATTTAACCAGCCTAAGGACATGTGAGGGGAACTACAGTGGGAACATGCACATAATAATGTGCATATAATAATTCTATGGGATTCAAAACTATTTGTAATACTATTGTATATTCTAGTATTTGTGTCCCCAGTCCAAAGAGCCCTTTACTTCCTTTGACATGTTTTCCATGCAAGTAAAAGACACAGATCGCACAAGACATGAAATATTGTTAGACTAATATACTCGCAATTGTTCAAGCAGTTTGTGGTTAATTAAAAATCATTGAACATTGGAGTAATCTCATAAAGCTCGTTTATCATATGGTTTAATACAAAAGCAATAGGCACGCAAAAATATGCACAAAAGACAAAAAGAGACACAAGATGATAGGCACAGCCAAAATATTTGAGTCAGGCCAATTGATTAATTTTATATTAGATTCTGTAACAGTACATCCAGTATCAGTCACTTCTTTGCAGGGAACTGGATCCAAATTAATGCAATAAAATATTTGACTTGACAGCAAATGGAGGAGGTGTGGCGCGAGGCGAGGTGGATCATGGATGCCCTGCAGTATGCCCGCTACAAGCAGCCGACGGGGGGCATCTCCCTGGCATGGATCATTGATTTCTCCAAGGACGTGCTGCCAGACAAGCCTCCCTCCACCTCCTCTCAGCCAGACTTCATGCCCTCCCCCCTGCCTTCACCCGAACCCTGCCGCAAGCACTCAGGTCAGACAAGCACCACCTCTCATAGAATAGAGACTGCTTCTGTGGTTATATGACGCCGTTATAAAGATTTCATATGCAGTTTACAAAACGTATACATTATTACAGAGGGATGCTGTATTAAAATGCAAGTATGCCAGTAAGCAGACTGAGAAGGGGGTTTTGATATTAAATAGCTGTAAAAGACACAAGACACTTTTTACAGACACATCACACACATATGATGCCTGTCAATAAAAAGTCACTGTATATACACTACCAGCCTGATTGAATGTGCTATGTTTTTCATTCTCTTAAAGCTATTTTGATCTAAAGGCTTATGCTTAAATGCTTGAAATTTGTTTTTAGATCAATGAAATAGTGAAGTTGATGCCTATGTATGAATTTCTTTCCAAAGCCTTTGCCTTTCCATCAAGGCAAAGGGCGGCTACTTTAAAGAATCTAAAAAATAAGATAGTTTGGATTTGTTTAACACTTTTTTGGTCACTGCATAACTCCATTTGTGTTATTTCATAGTTTTGATGTCTTTACTAATATTCTAAAATGTGAAAAATAGTAAAAATAAAGAAAATGCATGTGTCCAAACTTTTGACTGGTAGTGTTTAATGTCTGATTTTTCACACCATCCTGTAGATTTCGCTGGTCTGTCAGACGAGGAGGGCTCCTCTGAGGTGTTCCTCACCACCGACAGTGATTATGACTCCAGCCGTGCCCAGAGCCCCCGCGAGCTGGACCTGCTGCCCCCCTCACCCCTCTCATCCTCCGCGCCCCTGGAGCCTCGCGGCTTCCTGCGCAGCGACGGGAGCAGCTCATTAGGAGGGATGGGCATCGGAGGAGGTGGAGGCGGAGGGGGAGCGCTAAGGGACTCCACCCCGGACGTCCTCCAGGCCTCGGAACCGCAGCTCGGGAGGGAGGGTGAGAGGTGCGGGGGAGGGGGAGGGTTAGGGTGCGGAGGGGAAAGGCGGAGGGGGGCCCCGGAGCTGTTTGACAGTGACTTCATCCTGCCCAGCAGGCAGATCGAGCTGCTGCGCATCACAGAGAAGAGGCAGGCCTTCTGTGTGAGAACCAGCAGCCTGGAGTTCCCCTCCACCAACTCATCCCACCACCAGCCTTACTCCTGCCCCGCCACCTCCCCCTCCACCTCGCCACAGCGGCGCTGGCACAGGCCCTCCTCCGTGGACCGCTGTTGCTCGGCTGAGCGGTGCCTACCTCGCCTTCCGCCCGCGCGCACCCTATCAGAGGACAGCGGCACCCAGAGGCTCTCCTCCCCCTCACCTGGTGCCCACAGGAAAGGCTGGCATGCCACACTCAGAGTGTACCCACAGTACCGCACAGGCCTGCCAAAAGAGACCAGTGTCAAGGTATAGAGGAGGGATATGTTTTGACATTTTGAAGTTCAGCTTAAAACTGTCACAATGTTCTGACAAGTATTTTGTCCACAGGTATTTATAACTGTGACAAAAGCTGACTGACTACTTCTGCTCCTCTCTCTCAGCTGCGTGTGACTCCAGGCACTTCGGCGCGGGAGATGGTGCAGCTGGTGGTGCAGGAGATGAACGCCGTGTCTCGCCGCCTGCTGGGTAGCAGCAGCAGTAACGACGGAGGCGGGGGTGAACAGGAGCAGTGTGTGTATTACAGCCCCGAGCAGCTGGAGCACTTTGGCCTTGTGCTGGTGGTGGAGGACAGAGAGAAGTGGCTTCAGGATGACTTCTGTCCCCTGGAGCTGCAGAACCCGTGGCTGAGGGGCAAGCTGTGCGTTCGCATCAAGGAGTACTCCCCGCTGGCGCTCAAATACAGCCGGGCCACCACAGTGTGACATTTCCAGGAGAGAGACAAGGGAAAATTTGGGAGTTCATGCTAGGTGCAGATTCTCCTTTGGTAAATGTGGTATTGATCTTGTGGACGCTTCACCTGGGTCAGAGGTGAGACAAACCTGGGCAGTAACTTCCACAGACTGCCCTTAAACCTGAACTCTTTCCTCTGATTGTGGTGTTACCGTCCACTACTGCAGCTACAAAATGTTGTCATATTTTCTGTTGTGTTATTGTTTTCTGAAATGCTGCTCTGAGAATCTATGTTTCCATGAAGCCTGTTCTCCCATACATAAAGGACCTTTTTATATGAACATCTGAGATCCTCATATGGACACCAAATGAACAATAACAAAATGGAACAAAGAGAAAACAGTTTTTGTGCCGTCAGACATTACAGGGCAAAAGGGATGTGACGGTGAGGAAGATTAATGGAGCGTCACTTCGGCTTCTGGCGTGATTGACGCCAGCACATTGGGCAGCGCACGTTGCCAAAACGACATGGGCAGCATCATCGCCTCCCCAGCCACACGCGGACAAGGCTTTTCCTATGAACTCTCTCATTGTGTCATTCCCAAAGAGCTGTCGGCTGCAGCCGCCCGGCCCCATGTTCCCAGGATGTGGGCTCTGGACCAGGCCCAGAGGGCAGGAAGGAAGGGGGAAGTGCAGAGGGGGGCTGGCGTCTCCACTTGGGGACGCAATCGGCCCGACGATTTGGCCCATCAGCCTGTCACTCAACCGCTCTTGGCCACTGTACTGTCTGGTAGCGAGAGAGCCAGCAGCCCAGGGAGAGAGAGCTAGATAGAGTGAGAGAGAGAAGGAGGGTGGAGGCTGCGTCTTTTAGAACCTGGCACTGACTCTGGTGCTCTTTTTCTCCCTTCTGCAGGAACAAATCCTCTGTATAGTAGAGACTCCAGTCATAGTGTAGCTAACTAATATGATCATCTCATCCAGTGAAGTAACACAAAATCAAGCCAGCCAATTTTGATTTTAAAGAGAGAAAAGACCAGCAATACTTGACTCTTTTTGTTTCTCTAATTGATTGGGAAAGCATGTAAATCTTCCAGAATTCTGCTGAATACGTCTGAAGTACTGTAGTCATGCTGTGCTAAATGTTAACCGGTTCAGTGTTTTTGTTGTGTTCCGTTAATGACAGTGGTATTCCCAGTTGCATCAGAAAATGGCGCCCGTCAGCCTAGGGCAGGGTCTCCCAAAAGTATTCTAGTGTTAAAGGGATGGCAGGTTGTTAAGAGGCCTCACATTTGTAAGCAATGCTTGTGCAAATCACATGCAGTCTATTACACATTGTCTCCTAACGGTTTTATAATAGCTATAATAACTTGGTGTATAGGACTTAAACACAGGATGTTTCAAACAAATTACAGTATTTACAGCCCCAATGACTTGCACTAGCATCGCTAACAAATTGCTAACAAACACTTCAAACACAATTCTGCCTCCAGTATCTCAATAACCAAAACAGTGCTTTTTGGATGGATTACAGGAACTGTGATTTTGGGAAACTGGGCCAAGTTTGGGTTTCTCTTCCACACTACAGTGTACAGTGCTGTGACTGCTCACAACATGCAGTTGGAATAAGACGGTCCGTGCATCGCTTACATGGCATGGAGCTCGGCATCTCATGGTCACAGTGACTGCAGGCTTTCGTATTCTAATTTTTGTCAACATATCGTAAAACACTTTTATTGCACAAAAGAAGTCAACCTGGTTGGTTCGGTGACATCACAGCATCATAATATCCTGCAGCATTTCTAAATGTAAGAAACTCAATACCTACATTGCGTTGTGGGCATCTTCACTAATGTAGCACCAGAAAGGTCCGAGTTCTCTGAATGAAGTCAGTGAATGTGTTAGTGGTTGTAAGCCTGCAGTTACTGTAGCATTCGAGGTTCAGTGGAACCTACAGAATGATGTGGAACCTCCTGTTATAGGTAGCAGGGGGTTCTCTAACCTGATAAGAGTGTTTACAAAATTTAGTTTCCTTTGATCCTCAAAAAAATGTGTTTACGTGTAACTACTGTATAAAAAAAAGTCTTAAGAGCAACTGATGTTATAAGTTGTAATTGGTTTTACTGATGGTTTGAATTCTTGTGTTAGCGCTTAGATGTCTTCTTTATTCACATTGTTAAAAGCGGTTTTTACAAGGGCCAACTGCAAAAATACAACACAACTACAAACCCAACCATGTGCATAGACAGGACCAGGGGTTGAATGTACTGTATCTGCTCTAAATGTGAAAGTAAGTGAATGTGGGGCTGTCATCACTCTAGAGGTCAAAGGTCAATGAGGCTATAGACACTCGTCTGTCTCAAGAGTGGGCTGGAAGGGGAGGGGGTTATATAAACTCCCTTTCCAGGCGAAAAGAAAAGTAAAGCCCCATCTTTACAAGGAGCCGTTGGCAGATCCATCAGGCGAAGTCATGAAGGAGACATCACGTCACTTTTTTAAAATCTATTTTTATTGAACAATAAATGAATATTACAAAATAAAAGCCTTGGTTGTTTATGTGGGTTTCTCCTCTTTTACACACCGCACACGATTGTAGGAAGTCGCTAACTTTCACATTTGCCCCGCTGAACAATAACAGAGGTTTTTATTTGATATTGGCTTTTTTAATACTTCCTGTTTCAGAGATAGTCCATTTTGGTTACATTAGGCCTCAATTGTATTCTACATTGTCGTAGTTCAAGAGCTGAAAGCCCCACTAGATTCGATGATATTTTTTGGCACACCTCACCAACCATAAGGAGCATAACAAGGTTATATTTCACATGTGGGCAGACCAAATTTTCTTTGGAGCTTATTCTTTTAGTTTGGAGTTTCAGCCACATGTACGATACACCCCCTAATGTCATCCACTTTCCTGATATGAATAAGAATAAATGACAAATAGAGGTCACTTGTTCCTACAGATGCTGTGTTGCAATGACCTCATCAGTGTTTGCTGCCCAGTTGATGAAAACTGAACGGTGGGCAGCTGCAGAGAGAATTGTCTAAGCAATGGGCATGGCGGCAATCACCAGCGATGAACAATGATGCTACTATTGCCTGTTCTGAGGGAGTGCTTTTATTGTCATTTTATAACAGTTTCAAAATGGACTTTAGGCTTACGGTTAGGAAAATACTTGACATAGTGACATCTCCTCCACCAGCTTCGGAGTGATGTGCCTTACCTCAGCTTGAGGTTCACAATGGAGTACTGTAAAGATGAGATACATTTTTTTGGAACTAGACAAACCTATCACTGAAAACAGAGAACGGGATACCTCCATTTTTCACAGGAGACTGATAGAAATACAGTTTTCCACACTCAGCGCTATCACCCTTAATAAATACCAGCATTCCATATGGACAATTTGTGAGGCTGAAATAATTATTTTCCAGACTGGATCATCTATATTTAGAGATATAAACTCAGAGATTTTCAAGATCTTAAGCTTGGGATAAAATATTGTCTACATCTGCAAAATGTCAACTTTTCAGACCTAAGAAAAGCAGCCTTGTTTTTAGCTTGATGACAATGCATCTCTAAGTTTATCCAATGGGTTTTGAAAAGGTTTCATGAGCCCAAGATGGCCATATAATCCTTCAAATGAAGTGAAAACATCAAAATCACAAATGTTCTTATCCAAAATATGTATGTATGTAGCATTGCATAATATCATTCGAAATCGTCAAAGAATTTTGAAATGTGACCTGATCCGACAACATTCTCTGCTTCTCTGTGGGTGGAGAAAATTTCCCAACAGTGTCCACATACCCAACACCAGAATTTCATTTGGGCAGATCTGGGATCAGATTTGGGTAAATCTGTGGGGTCTCAATTAGTGGGGCTGGGATGCTTTTCTCTGTTGCAGCCTCACTTACTGATTTAGGCTGATGAGACTGGTGTACATAAAAATGTATCTATTGTAGCTTTACAGTATTCCATAAACAAATACTGTATTTGTTACAGGTTATGGTCTGCATTAATGTGAGTAATCTCAGAAAATATTTTAGAAAATTACAAAAAGTATTCAGTATACAAAAAGTAAAGCTTTTTACTGTTAAAAGATTAAATTAGAAAACATCCTAGAAAATACCTCAGGAATCTAATATAAAAAATGAACAGTTGATTATGAATAGTAATAGAATAGTATTACAGTATATTATACAGTATGAGTCATGTGATTCACATCAACACAGCCTGTTCACACATCTATTACATATTGACTGTTAAACAGGCTTGATGTACTTGCTGCTATAAAGAAATACTAAAAAGAATTAAACGTAATGGAACTGAAACCTTGCAGGATGCAATAGAATATACATCTGTGTATGCATAAATAACACTTTACCATGCACAGCTCTGTGTTATTACATTCTACAGTATGCATCATGTTTAGTTGAATCACCATCCTTGGTTGGTTTGGGCCTGGCCAGGTTGCTTTCGGCAGGCTCATATCACAGCGCTCCCTTGCTAGCGCCATGTTTTTTTTCAGCCCTTGAGCAAATAAAACGCTGCGTGCTTCCCTGTCAACAGATCCTACAAACACTAATGTGCAGATGGACACACACAAATACACACACACACTGGCGCACACAGTAGCACACACATGGGAGTCTTAATATATAGATGTGCAAATGCACATGTATACCATCTAGAAGATTTACACTTTCGTACTATGCCCAAACAGAAACGCACACACACTTTCCCGACCAGCATATCGTACACAAATCATGCCATTATGGATCCTTGCCAGCACACTACGCCTTTAAGAGAAGCCCTTTACCGTTTATTGACAGTAACTTAAGAATTGTACTGGAATTCTGACACCTCCTAATTTTAAACCTTCAGACTCCGGGAGGACCCGTGCTAAATATAACCGCTGGCATATCTCTAAATACTTATAAAGAAAACATTCCAAAAAGGGCGTGAATAGTGGCGATTCACGCTCATAAAAGAGATTCAGAGTGGAGCGGGCTTAGCTGGGGTGCAGTGACCCATGACTCATCAAAAAATCTGCAGCCGAGCCGTGACAGGGAGAGATGTGTATCTGGGCGAATCATTTGATAGGTGATTTCGTCAGCACTTCCACTGGCAGAGGGGCAGGATCCAGAGGCTGTTAAGCTCTGTACTGGAAGTGGAAGAATCCAAACTGCTATTTGCATGTATGCCTGTGAGTGTGTGTGTGTGTGTGTGTGTGTGTGTGTGTGCCAACCTGTCAGCCTGCAAAACAGCAATCCTTGCATCTTGAAAGTGAGCAGGCTTCAGTCCCTAATCTCCTCCATCCCAGAATGCCCCACCTCCTTGCTCTTCGACTTGACCCCTTCTGAGGTCACTGAGGATTAGGGGCCGAAGGGTTGGGACCATGCCTTGGCCAGATAACCTTACACACACACACACACACACACACACACACAGCCTTCTTACTCAGACCCTGAAAATTCCTCAAACAAAATAGGCACACTTACTAATGGTCTAGATCTTTATAGTCTAGATGCACGCCTATACATGTGAATCAGGATCACGGGTGTGTATGCAAACAAAAGTACAAGCCCTGCTCAGCTAAAGAGCTTCAACACACTCAAAACACGCCTCTCATATGCTTACAATTGAATTTCTTAGAAGTTTGCACTATGTAGACAGTGAGTTAGTAAAAGCACGCAGGCTGTCACGTATGTCTGCTTTGACAGCTCACTACTGTCGCCACAGTGACCGTGTCCCTCTTTCCTCTCATTCCGTTCCATTTCTGCACCCAGTGATCACCTGTTTCGCCCCCCCTCACCCCTCCGCCCCACCCTACCTCCCACCGGCCGATTTCAGCCCTACGCTCACTAGCGGATTAGCAGCGGCATATATGTGTGTGTGTGTGTCTGTGTGTGTGTGCAGGCGTGTGTGTGTGTGCGTGCGGTGGGTGGGAAAAGCGAGGCCTGCCTCACTACTAAGACTGCATCACTCATTTCTCTCTCTCTCTCTCTCTCTCTCTCTCTCTCTCTCTCTCTCCCTCCCTCCCTCCCCAGGGCCCATAAACCTTTAAAGCACCTATAAAACACTTGGCGAGGCCTTTTTGAAGTTTTTATGAAGATCTGGCTTTATTGTTCCCAAGAGATGAGCCCCGCTCCGCTGGCGCCTCGGAGCTTTCTGGAAGTGCCAGTGAATTCAGGAGGGGGGGGGGGGGGGGGGGGGTTGGTAGCAGAGGAGGGAGTCCCAGAGAAGAGGGGGGGCTGGGAATGGGGGTGGGCACTGTGAAGCCTGTGTTTTTATGCCCCCTGTGCATGTGCGTGTAGTGTGTGGTGTATGTGTGTGTGTACATGCGTGCATGTGTGTGTGTGTGTGTGTGTGTGTGCCATTGCAGAAGGTGGCAGATAAACAGTAGTTGCAGTAGTAACCGTAATAGTGACAGCTTAATCTTCTGTAGAGCTAGATTGGCTGTTGTCATCCATAGCTGCAAATGTTAATTTGGACTCTTTCATCGTGCGACAAATCAAATCAAATGTGTTAAGACATGCACATGGATGTCGATATGTGCATATGTGCATATGTGCATATGTGCACGCACGCAAGCATGCATGTGTGACAGCATGTGTGTGTCTGCGAGCCTGCGTATGCGTGTGCAGACGGTGAGGCCGGCAGGCTGCGTCCTTGTTGTTTGAAGTGGGAGCTCTGTTGTTCACATGGAGCTAAATGAATGGAGCCGGACCCCCCTCCATCTGTCTGATCCAGCGGCACCGGCCTTCCCTCCCAAATCCCGGCTCCGACGCCCGACGCACCGGCCCCCTCAAAGGAACAGTTGGCAAACGGACGGCCCATTAAACAGGCAAGGCCGGCGAGCCCTCACCTCCAAGCAACACTTGTTGTAAGAGCAGAGGAGAGAGAGAGAGAGAGAGAGAGAGAGAGAGAGAGAGAGAGAGAGAGAACGTGTGTGAAAGAAGGAGCAAAGTGAGAGGGAAAGTGGGAGAGGAGATAAAAGCAAAGTGAGAATTAAAGCGAAAGTGTTTGTGTGAGGGGGTGGGTGAGTATGTGTGTGCTTGGGTGTGTGCATGTGCCCTAAGTGCAAAACCTGAGTGCTTCTTCACACACATTCACCGAGTGTGTGAGTGTGTGTGTGTGTGTGTGTGTGTGTGTGTATGTGTTGGGAGGGGCAGTCACGACTCAGTGGCCATGACATTAGCCTACGCTGGTGGCTTTGACCATGCCTTTGCCCTCCACAACCCTCACGATCACACACACACACACACACACACACACACACACACGCACATTCTGATCTGCTACTCACACCAGTGACAGGAAAATATCTTCTTTTCCTAAATGAACTTATTTATCTGTCCTTCATCTGATAATCCAATTTGACTACTCGCTTAAGCAGAAGCTAGTATTTGTATCTGATAAAAGCACTCTGGCTGGTATTGTTATTAAATATTGTTATGATAGATATGTTGTATTAAATATCTATCATATCTAGCCAAAAGAGCTCTCTTACACATTTTGAGTACAAAACATGAAAGGTACTTTATCACATTTTTCAGAGATGTGTCCATTTCTGAGGTTTCCCAAGATGTTATTTGAATGATTTTCAAATCTAATAAGTCACCATTTGTGTCAGACATGACAAGTATCGGAATTTATACATCTCAGACGCATAATAAGTGACTAATCAACTTACAAGTAATTGTTTTCAGCACAATTGATGGTTTCTAACAGGAATCAAACCTATGGATATGGTGTTGCCTCAAGCACTGAGGTTTCACATGAGCTTATTAACATGAAATCTTTCTTCTGTTGGAGGTCAAAGGAAAATTGTCTCACAGCATCTTTGGGAAATCTAACTACCGCTCCTGATGCTTACTGTTCCAGACAGCAAAAGAATGAACGTGTCAGCCATTCGTCAGCGTCTGCGAAGTTATGAAGCGTTCTTATTTGTTTGAAAGTGTCGTGAAACACAGCTCTGCCGGCGCTTTCATGCTCCAAAGTTCCCTCGCCCAGCCTGTTTCTGAATGCTGGGGGGAAACAACAGCTTGGCTCTTCGCTGGTTGTTGGTTGCATGCCGAGAACGAGAAGCCTGAGGGTCGGTCAGCGGAGAGCCAGCATTGACGACGACAACAACAACAACAACAACAACAACAAAGGAGACGAACCTCTAAGGAGCAGCGAGGGCAGGAAGGGGCAGCAAAGGACTAGCGAGGGCATTCTTTGTTTCACGTTCAGTTTCAGTATCCTGCGTCTGGCAAACAACCTGAAAGCAATTTATTTTCTTTCCCCAGACATTGAGGATCAAATCCATGTTAGTCATTGACATGAAAGGGTCTCAAAAGGGTCTCAGCTTGGAGGATTTGGGCACCTCAGAATAAAAGAGCGAGCTAATAACGAGAGGGACAGTGTGGAGATACAAAGAGGAGACGGACTGATAGCTTGAGACAGATGGAGGGATCCGGAAAACAAAAGGAAAGACAAATAAGAGAGAGGAGACAGGTCCTGCGTTACGACGACTGGAAGGGTTCGCTTGGATCCTGTGCACGCACACACACACACACACACACACACACACACACACAAACGTACACACGCACATGCCCATACATTTGAACCCCAGCTCCAGCCCCCTTTGTGCAAAAGGATGATGTCATGCCTTCTGAAAACATGCGGGTGGTGGGGGGGGTTGGGGGGGGTGGGGGTGGGGGTGGGGGGGCAGGAGGGGTTAAGGGGGGGGGGATTCCTTTGGTCCTTTCAAGTTTGCAGGGGGAGAGTCGGGCCGCGGCAGGGCAGACAGCACTGGGGCAGGGGGCTCAGCGCTGCCCCCCCCCCCCCCCCCCCCCCCCCAATCCCACCCCACCCCAGCAAGCAGTCACATTAGGCACGCTCCGGCCACGCCATCAAAGGCCTGGCTCACCGCACACACACACACACACACACACACACACACTTGCACCTACACACACAAATGTAGAGGCATGCATGCACACAGTTGCTTCCCCGACTGCACGTACATACGCACAAACATTCCGACACAAACGCACGCGAGCGCGCGCTCACACAGGGTCCGAGTCAAACGAGCATGTTCGCGCTTGGCTAAAACAAACACGTGCCTAAAAATAACACGGGACACATGCATACACACCACAAAGGACCGGCCGCTCTTACACACACAAAGACACACACACACACAGACACACTCGTCCGCACAGGCACATACCAACAGATCAAACACGCACACACACACACACACTTCAATCATGCCCCCCCTGGCTGTGTTATTGTTTTGAAAATATGATTGCGGTGACGGATGGGGTGGGGAGAGGAGAGGGCTCTGGCAGGGGCGAGTGGCAGGGCCCCTCTATTGTCCCGGGCCAGTGTGAGTCTGTGTCCATAGCTATAGAAACCGGGGCCACACTGGGAAGGCATGCTTTCATCTCCGCCACGGGCTCACCGCTGGCAATAAGGGGTCAAATAAATCCCCCTGGATGCAAGGCGGGGGTGTGTGTGTGTGTGTGTGAGGGGGGGGTTGTACGCACACACACACACACACACACACACACACACACACTAAGTTTACCTGCGCTATCTCTCGATCATGTTTGCGATGTCTCTGTTTTTATCTATCCCTATTTCTGTCTATATACAGAAATGTGTATATAGATAGCTAGATAGATAGCTAGATAGATAGATAGATAGACAGATAGATAGACAGATAGATAGATAGATAGATAGATAGATAGACAGATAGACAGATAGATAGATAGATAGATAGATAGATAGATAGATAGATAGACAGATAGATAGACAGATAGATAGATAGATAGATAGATAGATAGATAGATAGGTAGATAGATAGATAGATAGATAGCTAGATAGGTAGATAGATAGACAGATAGATAGACAGATAGATAGATAGATAGATAGATAGATAGATAGATAGACAGATAGATAGATAGATAGATAGATAGGTAGATAGATAGATAGATAGATAGATAGATAGATAGATAGATAGATAGATAGACAGACAGATAGATAGATAGACAGATAGATAGATAGATAGATAGATAGATAGATAGATCTGCCCTTGTTTGGTCACAAGAAACGATTTGCTGTAACCATTCAGTAACTTTACTGTTAAATACAGACTTAGGCCATTAAACTGAGTTTAACTGAGTAACACAGAGATCTAACATCCTTCTGTATGTGGAAAAAAAAGAAAATCACTTACTTTGACATTTTACCTCTGGCATCTTACACATGGCTATTGGTATTTCTTTAGACTTAAGTATAGGGGAATTGCTTTGATATTCCTTAACTATTTTCATCTGCTTTAGGTACGATGTCTGATATTACAGACACCAGATATCAGTACCGATGCATCCCTAGTTCCACCAGGACAGAGACGGTCTTAGGACTAAGAGGCTTTGGGTAAACAGGGTCCGGTCCTGAGCAGCCAGCACAGGTAACACAGGATCACAATGTTGATCATCAGGATTCACAATGTCTTGGCACATTCCAGACTGGCTGATTGCACACACACTTAAACATACACTGTATACACAAACACAAAGATGCAAGATTGTACAGACGCACCCTTTTACACACACACACTTTTAGTAACACAGACACACACACATGCATACTCTGTTGACACTGTCAGCGACACACTCACACATAAAAATAAATACACACGCAAACATACACCATAGTACTGCCTACAATGTGAATTGAACTAAATGCTTTTTCTCAGGGGAACTTCAGGACACATACTGACTAGAATGTCTGCAGTCCATTCTTCTTCTCTGGTGTTTATATCACACACGTCCATCTCTGCTCCATTCTCAACAGCCCACAGCGCTGCCCTGCTGAGGACCAAAACCCTTAAGGATTAATGTCAGACCCACTGATTACAATGCTCTGCGTGTGTGTGTGTGTGTGTGTATGTGTGTGTGTGTGTGTGTGTGACGGACAAACAGACAGACAGAGCAGCAAGGTAAACAGCGTCTGGAGCCAGCAGGATCACTGGTCTCACTATTAGACACACACATGTAGACACACACACACACACACACACACACAAATAAGAATAAGGCACACTAATAAGAGTTCCAAGAATAATCCTCCTGTCAATCATATCCCACTTATATTTTAAGACATAGTGACTTACAATGAATGAGCAAGTAGGCTAGTAGTTCAGTTCCTTGACAGCACACATGGCTGTTTAACAGCGACTGTACAGGTGACTTTCCAATTACAGGAAGGCCTTCTTGACATTTAGCTCACCCTGCTACCATATTAATAGAAAGAAGTCCATTATGTATATTCTAATGGCAGCTCAAGGCTCAGTGGAGAGCACTGTCACAGCAAGAAGAACACAGTTTTGATTCCCTTTCTGTGTCAGGTTTGCACGTCGGGATAGGCTCCAGCCCATCGCAAACCCTGAAAGTGATTAAGCGGGTAGAGAAAACCCAGCAAGCATTTCACAGATGGCAACGTGCAGGAGGGGGCCAAGCTGAACGTCAACCCAAACAAGCACACAGTTTTTCACAATATGATATTTTGGCACTGTAAAACATTATGTTGAAACAGCTTTGGAAACTGTTTTGGGCTGATATCAGAAAGATATGTAGCTCCCGATTTCACAAAACAGTGCAGATAGCAGAAGACTACAGACGACGTCTCAACTTTCATTCTGTCACTATAACGGGTTTTCAAAGTTAGTGCAGGCTGTCGTATCAACGTCTATTAAACACTGAAATGTTTGCAGGGAATGGATGACAATGCACAGATACATGATCGATACGTGCATAGGGAAGTTACAAATTCACCAGATAACGTTAGACGCAAAAACACATACACACACACCCGGTGTGAGTAGCCAGCTGTCCTGTTAGCACCTGTGTGTGAGCGGTGTGGTGGGGCGGGGCGGGGGGTCTGGTGGAGCCAGAGCCAGTCAGGGAGTCACCAGGCCCGAGGAGAGAGGAGAGGAGAAGAGAACAGAGGAGAGGAGAACAGAGGAGAGGGAAGAGGAGAGGAGAGGAGAGGAGAGGAGAGGAGAGGAGAGGAGAGGAGAGAGGGAAGGTCAGCACCGCCGCATGCCACAGACAGACTGACGATACTTCAACTGGGCTCCACGCCGGGGACCTGGCTGTAATTACACCACACACACACACACACACACACACACACACACACACACATACACACACATGCCCATATGCATGCACACACACACTGTTACCAGACAGCCTCAGAGAAGGTGCCCAGCTCCTAAATTCTCTCTCTCTCTCTCTCTCTCTCTCTCTCTCTCTCTCTCTCTCTTAGAGCCTTGTTGCAATTTTTAAAAAGTCCACCCCACAACATCCGCTGTCCCGAACCTGAATAGCCTCAGCTATACATCCACATGCGGTTTGAGAGAGGTAACCTAAGATATATAGAGGCCTGTGATATATCAAACAGCCAAACAATTATGCCACAATAACACAAATCATCTCCAGAAACAACAAGGGTACACACAGAGTCTGTATGTCACACATATCAATGGTGGGATTCAGTGCGCCGCCACACAAAAGTCCATTTCCCAATTTCCTTTGTGAATGGACACTTGTAGTCCGAGGAGGAGCTCCCCGCCGGCCAAATCCAAGGTTAAATAAGGTCAACAAGGTTACTGGCACAAACCACAATTGTGATTCTGTTTGGCTCTTAGACTGACACCAGCCCAGATCTCTGGTATCAATAGCTCCTTGTTGATCTACTTGGCCAGGCAATTTGCCGTCTCTCTCTCTCTCTTTCTCTCTCTCTCTCTCTCGCTCTCTCTCTCTCTCTCTCTCTCTCTCTCTCTCTCTCTCTCTCTCTCTCCATGGGCCCTCTGACTTGCGAAAGTTATTGGAGTGTAAATGCATTTAACAGCCTCTGTCTGCTGGTCTCGGCGTGGCTGTGTCTGTGTCCTTGGCTGTCTTGTGTGCAGTACCTGTGTGCCTGCCTGTGGATCGTGCTATCTGCTGGCTTCTGTGTCTACTTTCCGGCTGATGGTTATTGATTCCAGTAAATTCCCTTTTTAGTCGGAAAGTTTATCAGCCCATGTCAATAATCCTCTCAATCTGATTCAGTGAACTGATTGTACTAGACTACTGAGAGCGGATGGGGATGCTTTGAGAATGCCTTGATGGTTTTCACCATTCTTCCCTACAAAGGCAAACAGAAGTACAGATACAGAAAAGTTTTTATTTTTATTTTTTTTATTTTACTGTGCATTTGCTGTTCTTTGGCTTTGTGGGACAGCATTTTCTTCACTGTTCTATAGTGTTAGACTGTATCTGCTCCCTGGCTCACATTTATTTCACCAGTCAGGTCAATTAAGAATAGATTCTTATTTACAATGACAGGTGGGTGGGAATGGGCGTTCCCACTTCCCACTGGGTCCCCAGTTAGGAAAACCAGCCTAATCCGTGATTGAGACATGAGCAATTTGAGCTTGAGGCCTAAGGGAGCATGAGCCTTTATTGTGTTCTGCTGTTCCTCAACCACAGTCCATTTCTATTTCTCAAGGCTTTGTCAGTGGATTTTTCTCCTTCAGTTTGCTTATGTATCTCCCCCCAGCCCAATTCCATCTCCCTGTGGTGACAGAGTAAGGCAGACGCTCCTATTTACTCATGGCTCCAGGGGCTTGTGGCTGCCGATTAGCAAACCAGTGCGAGTCAACAGTTGGTACATCCCTTGGACAAACTATCTCTCTCAACACACACACACACCGTTGTCAGACCCCTGTCCCTTTCCGTCCCGTTCCCAAGCGGGCGGGCACCCCCCCGGGCGGCAGTGCGCGCTCGCACGTCGGCGAGACATTTCCCAAAGCCTTCCCAGAACCTCCTGGCATCTCGGCAGGCCTTCACCTTCTTACCCTCCTGCGTGTTCTACAAACATACCGAGGGGCCAAAGGGCACCGAGGGCCAGCGCTGCCTGTTATGTCGACACGCTTGATCGGGGGGTGGGGTGGGAGGGGGTGGGGGGGGTGCTCGTTCAGGTTGCGACGACTGTCATGCGGTCTCCACCGTGTCCGTGCGCCCCGCGGTGAATATCTGCACGCATTCCGTCCAAGTCACAGCACTTTTTCAACCGGGTTTTAACAGGGTGCCAGGCTGAGAAGGAGCCGGTTCGCTGGTCACTGACCAATGAAGACGCGACTCGGGCCGTACCAGAATGTCCTTCTCTTTGTTTTTGTAACACAGTGCCAGTCTATGAAAGTATATCTTGGCTCTAGACTCAACAG